>NW_012152618.1:9618500-9647374 GCF_000956105.1 Propithecus coquereli | reverse complement strand
CGCCTCGGCCTACCAGAGAGCTAGGATTACAGGCGTGAGCCACCGTGCCCAGCCCTCTATTCATCTATTCTTTAACTCATTGTTTCTATTTTTAGTAGAGACGGGGTCTCCCTCTTGCTCAGGCTGGTTTCGAACTCCTGAGCTCAAACAATCCGCTCGCCTCGGCCTCCCAGAGAGCTGGGATTACAGGCGTGAGCCACCGCGCCCGGCCCCCTCTTAACATCTTAACTCATCCTTCTCCCGTTCAAGCACAACTTCCTCAAGGAAGTCCTCCCTGATCTCTGAGCATGCCATACATCCTCCCGTAAAACATTTATCACGTTTCTGCTTTTACGTTTCATAGGGTGACCTTTTGGTTAATGTCTGTCTCTTCTGGCAGACTGGAGGCTCCTTGAGGGCAGGACCAGCTCTGAGGGGCTGCACTCAAAACAGATGACCAAGTCCTTACTAAACCAACCTTATCTGGCTTCCCGTCCCCTCCCTTACTCCAGCCATGCCGCAGGTGGCGTGGGGCCCTTGCTCGTGCTGGTCCCACTCCACAGCACACCCTCCCCAGACATCCACCTGGCTCCCTGCCTTACTTCCTTCAGATCTTTTCTCAGATGTCCTCTTCTTATCTAATACCTCACCCCAGTCCTTCCTATCCTCTTCCTGCTTTAGTTCTCATCTCTTCAGAATGTATTCCTAACACATAGTATTTTATTTATTTCTCTTGTTTACTTGTCTACTCTGCCCACTAGAATATCAGTTCCATGAGGGCAGAGCCTTGGGTTTGCTTTGTCTCCTGATGTATCTATCTCCAGGGCCTAGAACTGTGCCTGGCACGTAGCAGGTACTATTTGTTGAATGAATGAGTGAGAAAATGTTTTTACTTACCACTATGTTCCTGAATCCAGCACAGTGCCTGGACATAGTGAGTGATTAATAAGCATTCGTTGAATGAATGAGTGAATGAACAACGCCCACCTCTTACAGTTTCTGCCGTTCTCCCGGAAGCCTTTGGCAAAGGGATTGGCTGCAATCTTCAGTTGTGTGATCTGGGGGCACACACCCAGGGTCAAAGCTCCTGTGGCCTGGGCAGGCACCACACCCCCTCAAGCAGGGTCACTCACCCGTGGGTTCTGGTAGGCTGTCACGGAGATGAATATGGTTTCGGGGAAGCGGAAGGAGGCCACGCCCCCCCAGTGTTGGCTGCAAAGCTGGGCTGCCCGCACCAGGTGTATGCGGGGTTGGTACTTGTGCATGGAGTGCAAGATCAGCTAGGAGGGAAGAAATGGGAGTGACTCACTGTCCTGGACCCCAGCCTTGGTCTCCCCATCCAGCACCACCCCCAGTCCCTGTCCTGGGGTCCCAGTCTGGGCCTCACGTGGCCATGGGGGTCCAGCGTGCTGTTGGTGAGCTTGACACGATGGAAAGACACAGGCTGCCGCATCCAGTGACCGCCAGTGGCAGGAGAGTCGGGGTGAATGTAGACACGGTCGGGCAGGCGGGGCTCCGCCTTGCCGCTGGGCTCCCAGCGCCGGCCCTGCCATCGGTAGCGAGCCCCATCTACTGGAACCACATCCAGAAGAAACAGGTAGCGGGCCTCGGGGTCCAGCCCGGCGACTGATACTCGGCAAGCAGGGAACATGCGCCTGCACAGGGGAGGGTGGTGGGAGAGGCCAGGAGTGGGCACAGCACCAGCAAAGGGGCAGAGCAACAGGCCCCCTGTGCTGTCAGAGAATCGCCAAGGGAGGTGGAATCAGAACTCAGAGGGCAGAATCCCAGAGCTGGAAAGTTGTCTCCCCCCATCTTATACATGGGGAAACAGGACGGACAGGTTAGGCGACCTGACCAGGATCACACAGCAGGTAAGGAGCAGAGTCCAGACTCCTCCTGACTCCTAGACCCTCAAAGTCCATTTGCAGAAGCAGTGGTGACTAATTTCTCTCTCAGAAATCTTGCCAGGAGCCTACCCTGCTCTCCTCAACTGATCTCCAGCACCAGCATCTGCAGCTATTAGACAAAGTTGCCTCAGAAAAAACATTCTCTGCCTTCGGTGGGGCAGAGAACTTACCAGGCTGGAGCCCTCCCACCCTAGATAACGACCTCCACACAGGCCACACAATGACCACATCCCTGCCTCTAGGGCGACCCCAGACCTAGTCATATATTGATTCCTATTCAGTCACATACTGACCCCTGATCCTGTCCAGATTTCACTGATGCTGGTCACTGGCTGGCCCTTGACCCCAGTCAGTCTGAATTCTGATTCCAGGCCCAGCCTGACCCATGATCTAGGCCACACACTAACCTATAAACCCA
Source organism: Propithecus coquereli (assembly GCF_000956105.1). Taxonomy (NCBI): domain Eukaryota; kingdom Metazoa; phylum Chordata; class Mammalia; order Primates; family Indriidae; genus Propithecus; species Propithecus coquereli. The sequence goes on along the minus strand of NW_012152618.1, from coordinate 9,645,070 downwards.
GCCAGACTTCTTGAACCTGGCAGACTGACCTATGACCCTTGACATAGATTGGTCCCCAAACCCAGCCACGGACTCCACAGACTGACCCCTGACCTTTGCCACAGAATGACTCCTGATTCCAGCCACAGAGTAACTCCCGCCCAGGCCATATTCAGATTTGGAGCTTAGGCAGAGCCCCAGCCCTCAGGGAAACCCCTAAACCTAGCCCCATCCCAGGAATCCTGCCTTCCCCAAGAGACCCCCTCCAGAAACACCGATCCTGGCCAGCCCCTCACCTCCCAGCTTTGGTGATGATCATCTCTGTCCCCACAGAGCTGAACTCCTTCCACAGCTCCCGGTTCTCCAGGCTCAGGCTGACCCCAGGGAGTGAATGGAGGACCTCTGGGGCTGACGGTGCTGGCTCAGTGCCCATGGCTGGGGGCAGAAGGGGCAGAGGTGGGGGTGCAGCCAGAGTGCGGGGAGCAGCCTCAATTCCAGAGAGGAAGCAATCCAGTTTTGGGGTGTCCAAATCTGGAGATGGAGGAAGAATGAGGAGCCAGTGGAGAGCCACAGCAACCCCAGACTCCTATCCAGGAGCTGGTCCCAAAGCTCACCGGGATAGCGGTAGCTCTCTGCCAGGGCAGGCGGGAAGCTGGAGTCAGCCCCGGGCTGGGGTGGCCCCAGGCGGTAGCCGGCCCCCAGGGAGGGGTACAACTCCCGTGGATGGTACATGTTGTAGTTCCCTCTGGCCTCAGGTCCTGCTTCCTAGAGTCCCCCAGTGCTGAGAGATGTCCCCTTTATAGCTCACAGCTCAGCCCCTTCCAGACCCAGGATCACAGCCCCTCCCCTCTTTGGGGCCCTGGAGTTGGGCTGAGGTGGAGACCCCTGGGGCCTCGATGGGGTCCAAGAGGGGGCCGGATACCTGGGTACCGTCCCAACCACCCTCCCCACCCCTCCCAGGGCGGCTTCATTAACCCCGACCCCCTGCCCCCTCATTACATAATTAACTCCTCGGCCTGATTGATCCCCAGGGGCTCGGACGGGGACGCAGTTTGGTGCTTCCGGCCAGCTGGTCCCCGTTCCCACGGGGGGAGCCCCGGCGAGGGATAAGCTGGGGGGCGGGGCCTGGACCCTGGGACGGAGACTGGAGTCTTGGGGCAGACCCCGGCACCCTAGACTTTCTGGCAGGTGATCCCCTCCCCGCCCCCCTTCATTTGGAGGACAGGCCTTGGAGGGGAAAAACCTAACTGGAGGGAAAGTGCAGGGCTGGAGGGAAGCGGCCCGAGCTGATGACGCGGGGTACTCGGAGCCTCGAGGAGTCCGCAGACGAGGCCTGAACCCTGGAGTCCTCCCCGGTTCCCATTCTGTAAAACCTCCATCCTGGGCCAAATCTCAAAAGTTTAGAGGCGCGCAGGCTCCACAGTCTGGCGACTCGCGCAGGATTTCCCAGAGGTCCCAGGGCGGGGAACCCGCGGAACTACACTTCCCAGCAGGCCCAGCGCCGAGGCCCGCCCGGGGAGGCCGACGGGCCGCGCCGGGGCCGTTGGGAGTCGTAGTCCACCGAGAGGGGCAGCCGAGCGAGCGGCGCGGTCGCCTCCCGGGAGAGCTGCCCTTAGGCGGCGGCCAAACGCTGAAGCCGAGAAGACGCAGATCAGCCGAGGTCAAGGCCTGGGGAGCCAGCGTGGGCGCGAGAATCCCCACCGGCTGTGAGACCTGTCCTGGTTTCTAAACGTCCAGCTTGGACGGCTGTGCCTACACCATGCCGCGCTGGAGCACAGAACCTCGAGCAGGTCTTTAGGGGCAGGAATCTACATTTGAATTCCCCCTTCCCGGGTTCCACATGAGCCTGGGGCTGTCTCCACTCCATTGTTTTATTATGTACAAACGCTACAGAACAAGGGGAACAGACACGCGTGGGGTAAGAGGGGCCTGGTGGGAGAAGTTCACAGAGCAGACGGTGCACTGGGGCCAAGAGAGCAGCACACAGGCCATTATCTATAGGGCAGGCGGGACAGGGACGGGTTAAAAATGAGATCCAAGCCAGCCAGATCGCAGGGAGGTGCGGGGGTGTCGTCCCCCTTCTGATCTCCCCCCAAGGTCACAGTGCATGCAATAAAATATATGTACAGGAGCTGGGTCCTTCCTCCACAGGGGCCCTGAAGGTTCAGAGCTCCCTTCGGGCAGAGGGAGGCCAGTGGCGCCCCCTGGCGGCCAGGCCGGGCTGGAGCCACATGCGCCAGGAGCAGGGGTCAGTCCCAGCCGTTGTCTTTGATCATGTGGTTGAGTTCAATGATGTACTTCCCCTCTTTGTACTTCTGGCTGCTTTCAAAGGCCTGTTCCTGAAAGGAGGAGAGGGGCCGTCATCCCTGGAGCAAAAGCCCTACCACAAGGCACAGGGGTTAGGAAGTGGATATGATCGGCCCCATTTTACATATGAGGAAACTGTGGACCAGAGAAGTCAAGCCACTTGCCCACAGACACACAGCTGGTAAATGGCAGGGCTGTGTTTCTCACAGGGGGTAGACAGAACTCTCTGAATCATAGGTACTTTAAGTACTAATGATGGCTCCAACAGAGAGGATATAAAGTATCTAAAAGCCTTCATAGTCTAGGGATTGCAAACTGGTGGCCTGAGGGCCATTTTGGTCTACACATGTTTTGTTTGGACAGGAGAAAGTTTTATAAAAATAACTTTAAAATATTAAAATATAGGCAGGCCATGCTCATTCCAGTTGGCCCCAGCCTGCTCCCCCCACCACCTCCAATCCTTTCTGCACCTTTTAAAAATCCACAGTATCTGCTTGGCCTTGCAGGCACTTGAGTTTTTGATCTCTGGACTAGGTAGGCCACGCCTTTATTTTACAGATGTCTAGAGAGTCCAAGCCACCTGTCCAGAGACACACAGCAAATCTATGGCAGGGTCAAGGGTGAACTCAGGTCAGGGCTGTCTGTCTGTCTCTGTCCATCCACTTCACATAGGCATCACAGCTCTAAGTGATGCCTGAAGAATCCTCTCCCTTGCAGTTTCCCAAGAGCATCTTCCTTTGCTACATCTAATCTGATCCCCATAACAATCTTGGGTGCCAGGTAGTGGCTTTATCTTCCATTCCAGATAAGGAAATGAGACTCACGGTGGTGAAATCAGACTCTGGACAGCAGCAGTGGCAATAAGGGCAGTGAAAAGGAAGCCCGTGAACCCAAGCTCCATGTTGCTGTGCAGTCTTGGGCAACTTTTCTGATCCTCTGAATGATAACATAAGCTGGTGGCCAAGGGTTTGGAGTAAAAGAAAAAAAAATCAACTAGGGGCCGGGCGCGGTGGCTCACGCCTGTAATCCTAGCACTCCGGGAGGCCGAGGCAGGCGGATCGTTCTGAGCTCAGGAGTTAGAGATCAGCCTGAGCAAGAACGAGACCCCCCGTCTCTACTAAAAATAGAAAGAAATCGGCCAAACAACTAAAAATAGAAAAAAAAAAAATTAGCCGGGCATGGTGGTGGGTGCCTGTAGTCCCAGCTACCTGGGAGGCTGAGGCAGGAGGATCGCTTGAGCCCAGGAGTTTGAGGTTGCTGTGAGCTAGGCTGATGCCTCGGCACTCGCCCCAGGCAAGAGAATGAGACTCTGTCTCAAAAAAAAAAAAAAAAAAAATCAACTAGGATTCTGGTCCCTATTCTGTTACTTACCAGTTGTATGATCTTGGGCAAGCTACCTAAAATCTTTGGGCCTCCCTGTTGTCTTCTGTAAAGTGGAGATAATAATGGATTCTGCCTACAAGATTGTTGTAATGATTGAATGAGATAATATATGCCAAGCACACAACAGTTCCTGGCACATAAGCATTCAGTAAAGGTTAACTCTGATTATATCCTCATCTCTAAAATGGGGATGCAAGTACCTGTGAGGGAAGGAATGGGTTAAGAGAAAAATTCTAAAAGCACTTGTAGGATGTGAGAGAAGAGAACACGGTCAGGGGATCAAAAGACAGTTTGGCTTGTGTGAGCTGGGCCTATGCACTCTGAAAGGTTACCAGATGACTGCTTGTGAAGAGGAGGTGATGTAAGGTCAGGTCAAAGGCTAGCCTGGGGTCAGAGGCTGCTAACTCACATATTTCCAGCCCAAAGTGGTCTTGCAGTTCTCACAGTGGATGTCAGCGACAGCATGGAGGCCTGTCAGCAGCACCCGCTCCTCGGCTGGCCCGCAGCCCACGTTCACCCTGTGGGGACATGGGGCAGTCCCAGGGAGGGTCCCACCATCACAGAGCCCCCCTCAACCTTGTATTCACTGTGTCTATTCTTAGCATCCAAGAGAAGGGTGATCACAACTTCCTGCCTGAACCAGGGAACTCTGGGAGTCTCAGCATGATGCCAGGGGCCACAGGTCACAACAGAGGTCAGGAAAAGAAAGGAGGGAGGCTGAATACTCACACGGAGTTGAAGAGGTAGGCACGCCCCTGACTGCCCTGGAAGGACTACAGGGTGGGAAGAGAGAAGGGAGTCAGGGCTACTGGTGGGGAGCTGCCAGGCAGCCTCTCTAGCCTCCTGTTCCAGCCCCAACTGTGGCCTGGTTACCTTGGAGATGAGGTCGTCGTGGTTGGCCAGGTGAGCGCGGCAGTGGGCACAGCTATACCTCCGGTGACAATCATCCAAGTAGGCCTGAAACGTCTTGGGCTTTGAAATCCGCACCATGGCGGGGGCCGGGGGCAGTGGCCCCACGCGGGGAGCGGCCCACGGGGAGCAGAGGGAGCCCAGTGCCTGCCAGGGAGGGAGTAGGTGGGCTGTGAGGACCTGGACCACACACATGCAGGCACTCCCAGAGTGATAGGGACTCTCTCTGTCACACTTGGCTGCTCTCTACTTTCCCCAGAGCCAACAGCCTCTCTAGGGACTAGAGTCATTTCAGTTTTGACTCAGTGAGGAGGCCTCAGGTTGCATCAGTGGAGAAACTGAGGCTAGGAGGAGCCCAGGGTGAGTCACCCACCTGCTTCCAGCTTCACCCCTGCTGACCTGGCAGCTGAAGCTGGAGGAAGGAGTTTTAGAGTGGATGGACTGTCAGTTCCCAGTTTAGGAGGAGCATGGGGGGGTTAGGAATTGGTTGGTCCTTAGGACCTCATCTGGACTGCGCCTGGGGCTTCACCTGAGGTGCAGGGAGTTCATCTGGGGAGAGGGTCCCTCACCTGGAGGAGGCAGGAGGCCTCGCTGAAGGTGCAGGGTCACCTAGGAGGGGAGGGGCTCTTACCTGGGGGAGCTGAGGCCTTATCTACGCCGAAGGGATCTTACCTGCATCGCGGAGCCTTACCTGAGACCCCGGGGCTCACCTGGGGCACGGGGGTTGGGGGCGGGCGCCGGGGGAAGGGGCAGTCCTCGCTGGCGGGGCGGGGGCGCGGGGCGACGCGCAGCCCTGATGATGCGGGCCTCACCTCGCCTGGGCGCGCGGGGGCCCAGTCCGCCGGGGTGGCCTGGCCTGGGAGTGGGGGGCGCTCCTGGTGGGCGCCGTCCCCCCCGGCCCGGGTTCGCAGCCGCCTTGACTTGTTTACACCGAGACCAGCTGCTGCCGCCGCTGCGGCGGGAGGGGGAGGGGGCCCGCCTCCTGTCCCGGCGGCCGCCGTGGCCAATCGGCGCGCGGCATGCAAATAAGGGGGCGCGTCATACGGCGGCCAGCGCAGGCCTGGGCTGCCCTTCCCCCTGCTCCCGGCTCGGGCCAGCCCGGAAATGCGGCTGCGGCCGGCCCGGCCGGCAGCGTCCAGGCCCGGCTGCCGCTTTGGCTTCCTGCGGTCTTTGAAGGGGCAAGGATCCGAGCGTCCTGACCGAGGGTCGGGTTAGGAGGAGGCTGGGGTTTGCACGCACGCCCCTGAGAAATTTAGTCATAATTATCTGCGTTTAGCCATCGCCAGTGTCCCACTCTCTTAATCCCCCAATCAATCCTATAAGACAATTGCTCCTATTGTCTCCATTTTGGAAACTGAGGCCCAGAAAGGTCTAGCAGCTCTCCCGAGGTTATCCAGCCGGTAAGAGGCAAAGCTGGAATTTTCACTTTGGTCCAATTCCATAGGACGAGTGACAGACTCAGTTCACCTCTTAGAAGAGCTAAAGGTGTGTATCCCAGTTAGACCCCTGGGAGCTGAAGCCTTGGGATAAGCCAGTGCCTACTGTTGAGTATCACATCCTCCAGGCCGGGTTAGGTGCGAACTCAGTTGAAAATACCTGCTTAAGCATCTGCTGTACTTGGACTTGTCTTGTTCACTGCAGTGTTCCCAGTCTGGTCCAGAGTAGGCACTCAATAAATGTTTCTGTTTTGTGAATATGTGATTCATCAAATGAATTAGGTACCAGGGCTGCAGAGGCCAGAGGAGTTCAGGGAGCTTCTAGAGGAGACGTGGGAGTGGAAGGTTAGAGGCGACAGAGGGGTGCCGTGAACTCAGCCGTCCCACCCAGGCCCACTCTCTACAGCCCAGTGAGGAGGCCCACAGGGGCCAGAGGTGGGAGAAGTCAAGTACCTGGTCATGTGCCTGGGGCTCTTGATGGCCTCAGGAAAATGGAACCATTATCTGTGGCTCTCAAGGGGCTGGGGGCCAGGACACCAGGGTTGGCTGTCCAAGGGACATTCCTGAGGAAAGTGGAGGCCAGGCTGGCACAGGGTGTGGTACTGTTCTGGGTCTGGAATGTAGTGGAACCAGTGGGTCAGGCTTGTTAGAGGCTCAGGCTCTGGCCTCTCCATCCTTGAAGTCTTCAGGAGGACCCCCACCCCTCACCCCAAGCACAATGATGTAACTGAAAAGCAAATATTTATTTTTCGGGAAGAGAAACAGAGGAGAGGGTGGGGGCCTCTGGACTTAAGAGGCCCGGGCAGCTGGTCTATGGTTGTCCAGGTAGCACCGCAGGGCTGTGGGATAATCGGTCATGACACCAGTGGCTCCCAGGCTGAAGGCCGTTTCAAAATCCGACTCTTCATTAAGGCACCAAAAGATCACCTGAGCAGGAAGTGGGGCTTATAGTTTCCAAACAATTGTACTTGGAACTTCCCCTTACATCTAGACAGTGGGAGCACTCCTCCTCCGTGGAGACCTCCCAGCAGTAGTATGCTGGAGCTGATTGTTAAATTTTCAGGAATTTTGCAAAGTGGTTATGAAACCCAGCCATTATTAAAAATTAAATTATATGTAAACTTGTAATTAAATTGTATTAACACAGGTAATAAATACTCAAAACTTATCACTTTCTAATTATAACCTATGTTCTTGAGGTTATATGTCTGCTGCAGCTGTTTGAAGGAAATACCACGTAATGATGTGCTACCACATACCTCTTCCCATTCTGCATTTGGTGAGCTCATGTTGGTAGCCTGAAATTGGCCAAAGTGGGAGTATTTAAACTAGGGAAATTCACGCTCAAATCAAGCCTTTTATTTTTTTCCTCCTGGAGAACCAGTTGTTGACCATGTACCCACACACCAGTGCCTCCCAGCTTGCCCTGTGTCTGTGCCTTCCCTGCCTTCCTGAGTCTTCTCCTGTGGGCACGAAGGTAGGTGGAGATAGTATTTTTATCCCAGACAAGTTCCTCAATCTCTCAATTCTTTTTTTTTGAGACAGGGTCTCACTCTGTCACCTGGGCTAGAGTGCTGTGGCATTATCATGGCTCACTGCAACCTCAAACTCCTGGGCTCAAGTGATCCTCCTGCCTCAGCCTCCTGAGCAGCTAGGACTCCAGGTGCACCACCATGCCACCATGCCTGTGTCTATTTTTTTGTAGAGACGGGATCTCACTCTTGCTTAGGCTGGTTTCCAACTCCTGACCTCAAACAATCCTCCCACCTCGGCCTCCCACAGTGCTGGGATCACAGGCATGAGCCACCATGCCTGGCCTCAATTCTTTTTTTTTTTTTTTTTTTTGAGACAGAGTCTTGCTCTCTTGCCCGGGCTAGAGTGCTGTGGCATCAGCCTAGCTCACAGCAACCTCAAACTCCTTGGCTCAAGCGATCCTCCTGCCTCAGCCTCCCGAGTGGCTGGGACTACAGGCATGCACCACCATGCCTGGCTCATTTTTTCTATATATATATTTTTAGTTGTCCAGATAATTTCTTTCTATTTTTAGTAGAGACGGGGTCTTGCTCTTGCTCAGGCTGGTCTTGAACTCCTGACCTTGAGCGATCCACCTACCTCGGCTTCCCAGAGTGCTAGGATTACAGGCGTGAGCCACTGCGCCTGGCCCCTCAATTCTTAATTTGACAAATGAGAACAGTGATCCACACCTTCAGCTCTGTGGTGAAGATGTGAGGAGTGAGAGGGCTGACCTGAAAGAGCTGTCATGCCATGCCGCACTCCCCCCACAGCCAATCAGCAGCCTGGCCTGGCCTGTCTGTGAGGCCATCCATCCCCAGGGCTGCCACCCGAGCCAAGTCCTGTCAGTGGCAGCATCGCCTGCTAATGAGACTCTCTGCTTCCACGTAGGTCCCCACAATCTCTTCTCCACATGTTGTTCACTCAGCAAACCTCAGCTGGATCGGGTCTCTCCACTGCTTCAGACCCGCAAAAGCTTCCCTTTCCGCTGGGCTGAAGTCCACGTTCCTTATTGAGGTCCACGGGCCAGCCTCAGCCTCTGCTGCCTTCTCTAGCTCCCCTGGGCCACTTCCTCCATGCTGCAGCCTGGGGGACCCTTTCAGCCCCTCTGCCAGTTCCCCCAGCAGTCACACATGCTGGGTCTCCTGGCTGAGATGTTCTCCCTTCCTTCCCTGAGAGCCAGCTTCCTCCCATTCTTCATACAGCTGCTCACCCCTCACTTCTTCCAGAAGGCCTCTGAGCCCACAGACCACAGCACTCTGTTTCTTTTCCGTCCACTCATTGCCTTTGCAATGGTGGCTTCATTTTTTCTCCTGCCCTTGATGGTAAGATCCCATCTTCAGTACCGCAGTGCCTGGAACGTTCTCAACAAAGCTTTGCTAATTAAATAACCTGGTCAAAGCTGATGCTCAGGAGAGGGGATGGTGCTGGGCCTGGGCTGTCCCTGCTCTGGTCCTTCCCCAGGCCCCCTATCAGGGATCAGGATAGTAGGTTCAATACATCATCCTTGACATCATGGCTAACGTTTATCATGCTCTTACTGAGTTCCAGTTACATATCCAAAAGAAATATAACATTCTCCCCATTTTGCAGATGAAGAAACTGAGACTTAGAAGGTGAGTGACCTGCCCAAGTGATCCAGCTCGTTAGTGGCAGACTGGGACTGGACCCTGCTACCAGGCCTACGTGTTGCAGGAGTGGCAGTCGGACCTCACCTGTACCCCACGCTCCTCCAAGTGGCGGATCAGACTCTTCCGCATGATGATCCTGCAGGGTTGGTTGGGGTGACAAAGGCAATGATGAGACGGGACAGGAAGGGCGGTGGCAAGTCTCTAAGGAATTGTCCATCTAACCTTCTTGCTCAGCTCACCATTTGGAAACCGTAGCTGTCAGCTGGTTCAGCCAAGAGCCGGGAAATGGAAAATAGGTCCTGCGGAGAGATGGGGGGTCAGCCCTTCAGGTTCCCCTCTGTCATCGCAGAGGTAATAGTGACCCCCTAACAAGTGTAACCCTACCCCCCTAGAAGAAACTTTGTAGCTGCCCAAATGAACAATTCACCCACTGTTCAGTGAGACCCTACTCTAATATCCATGCTTTGAGGATGTGCCCCTCCCCTCGCCATTTTACTGTTAAGGAAACTGAGTCTTAGAGAGCTAAGGTGACTTGCCAGTCACAAAGCAAAGCAGTGCTGGGGCCGGGGCCAGGGCCAGGACCAGACCCAGCTTGATTCCAAAGCTGGACACCCACTCTGGAGGGCCTCCTGGTTGGGCCTGGCCAGCTCAAGACCAGATAGCACTTCATGGTTCAGCTACTTGCTCCTAATTATCCCACTCCAAGGTGACTTTAGAGGCCCTTTATAGTGTCCCAGGGTAGGCTTTGAAGGAAGATCCAGGGCAAACCTGGGCTCTATACTTCTAGCTGTGTGACCTTGGACAAATTATAGAACCTCTCTGAGCCTCAGAATCTCCATGGGTACCATGGGGAACACGATTTCCACACCTCCTGGAGGTGCTGCAAGGTAAAGATCAAATAAACCAAAAGATGTAAAAACACTTTACAAGTCCTGTATAAAAAGTCACGTCGGCTGGGCACAGTGGCTCACACCTGTAATCTCAGCACGTTGGGAGGCCCAGGTGAGAGGATGGCTTGAGCCCAGGAGTTCTAGGCTAGCCTGGGCAACAGAGTGAAATCCCATCTCTACAAAACAATTTTAAAAAATTAGCCAGGTGTGGTGGTTCATGCTTATATTTCTAGCTACTTTGAGAGGCTGAGGCAGGAGGATCACTTGAGCCCAGTAATTCGAGGTTGCAGTGAGCTATGATTGCATCACTGCACTCCAGCCAGGGCTACAGTGAGATCCTGTCTCAAAAAAAAAAAAAAACCAGTTACCTACTCAAAGCTTTTAGCATAATGATCTCTTTGTAGCAAAGGACTGTGGGGGCTAGGTGGGAGCTTCTCTCAGGACAACAGAGGGGAGCAGACAGAGAGCCCTGGGGACGACGCATAGAAGTTGTTAGAAAGCAAAGGGAGAGGCCAGGCCTGAAAGCTAGGAAGTATCTAAATTTCTGATACTTTACCCAGCTGTTACTTTGTTAATCTCTGTCTCCCTGCAGGAGAAGGCTGGCTTTTTCCTTCTGAGAGTTGAGAGAGCCACGCTATAAAGAGTTACTATAGTATCTGTCTCCCCAGCCAGACTGTAAACTAACTGGGGGCCTCACCCCACCCACATTAGTCTTATTTACTGGTATAAGTTATTTACTGGAACAGCGGAGACATTCAATAAATATGTTGGATGAATTCGGATGAATAAATGAATGCTTTACCCTGAAACTCCTTGTCAGTACACAGCTGCATATCATTTCACACGTATTCACGAATGCTGGGGAGGAACCCCAGCCTTGGGGGTTACCTTGGAGGGAATCCAGGGAGCTGGGGAGACAAGGACTCCTCCCCCACGGGGACCCTGAGCAATGGGCTTGAGGGGGAGGTGTTTTCTGAGGTCCTGCCCCACCCTGGTACCTGTTAATGATGGTGGGCAGGAAGCAGAAGAAGAACTTCTCCGGGATGGGGATGAAAGGCAGCAGCCCCAGGTAATAGAGCAGCAGCACCCACAATCCTCTGCTCACCGTGAAGGACTGTGGCATCTCAGCATTCTAGGGAGAAAGGAGAGGGTGAGAAAGAGATCGATCTGCTCTTGGGGAAGCAGAGAGGAGGTGTGAGCGTCAGGGGAGTGGTGGTGGATGTTCAGAAGGTCCTACTACTGGCATGATCAAAGTCACATCTTGGCCCAGTGTTTGAGACCTAAATGTGGCTTCCTTGTTGCCGCCACCATGTGGTCGCTCACCCCCCTCGCCAGCCACCTTTCCAAGTTCTACCCTGGGAGACCCTGCTCATGGGCCAGTTCCTCCAGAAGCCTCCCAGACCCCTCTAGCTCAGGCCCCTCAGGACTCTGGCTCCTGGGAGGAGGGGACCCTGGAGCAGGAGGGACAGGGACTCACGGCGGCCTTGCACTTCTTCATGACTGAGCTCTTCTCTGAGGCCCAGATGGAGATTTCATTGCGGTCAAAGCGCCTCACCAGGCTTGCTATCTGGGAGGAGGAGACGCAGGTGAGGGCAAGCCAGGCCTCTCTCCAGCTGGGCCACTGCCCACCTCTGCCTGCAGCCCCACCTTGTGAATGAGCTCTTCATTCTCCTCTTTGACCTCCAAGCTCATAGGCGTCCTTGGGAACCTCTGGAACATGTCCTCCAGACTCACCATGCGCCGGTCTGACCCATGAGCAAAGTGGCCTGGGGTGAGGGGGGTGGTTGTGGGAGGAGGGATCAGAGGAGAAATGGTGGGCTGGGGGTGGGAAGCCAAGGCAGGGGTCTGGGGAAGGTGGGCCTGGCTTGGCCATGGCTCACAGCCCTTGCTCTCACCTGGTGAGAAGTAAATCTCCAGCTCCTCCTTGTAGAGGGGCAGGTCCTGGGGAGGGCAGGAAGTACATCACTAGAGGCACACATGGAAGCATGGCAACTCTCTGCGTGGGGGTGGGGGTCAGGGCGAGGCCCACCTTAAAGTCCAGGCTGCTCACATCCCTATTCAGGCCTGACTGGCGGGACAGGTTCTCATCATGTGACACCACCACCACTCCGTCCCTTGTCAGCTGGCAGTCTAGCTCTAGGAGGTCTGCTCGCTGGGTCATGGAGCTATGGGAGCAAAGGTCAGTGGGGAGCAGTCAGTGGGGAGCAGTCAGTGGGTGGGGAGGCGGGGGCACAGGTTGGGGAGACTGGGATTGGCCAGACTGCATGTTGGTGGGGAGGTATGTAGGGGAACGGGGGAGGGGTGCAGACTTCACTGTGGGATATGCAGGAGGTGCAGGAGCACCTCCAGGGTGCTCCAGTCATAGGACCCCTTGGTATGGTGCAGCGCACAACCAGCACAACCTTACGTGGTGACTCGGCTGGGGGCAAGTGCACTCACTTCTCCATGGCCTCCATGGTGTGCTCCAGCCGCTCTCCAGATCCTGTGTGGGATAGCTGGGGTGGGTCCCCGGGGGCCTGGACTGGCCTAGTCACCTTCCTCTCACCGGCCTCCCTCCTGCTTCCTCTTCCCAGTTACTGCTGGTTGAGCCAGACTTTCCCTCCCTATCCATCCCCTGCCCTGCCACCTTGCTCTCCTTCTGCTTTGGTCCTTGTCCTGTTTCTGGCATCCCGCCCATGGACTAACCCTTCTTTGCTGTCCACCTTGGCGCCTGTCTTGCCATCCTCACTCCACCCCATCCCTGCCAGTCCCTCCCTTCCCTCCCCTACCCAGCTCACCTCCTCGGTGGGCGCCCAGGCGGACACGATAGGCTGGAGCCCAGGGCGTGTGCAGCAGGCGAGGCCGGCGCAGGAAGAAGATGGACAGCATGACATAGCTGCCCAGGGCGGGCAGGGCGTAGTATAACAGGGGACTCATGGCCACACTCCCGTGGCTCCCGCAGCGACAAGCTCAGCCGTCTCTAAGGAGGACTGTGCTGCCTTGCAGCCTGCCTAGCCGGTGTGGGCTGGCTCTTGTACTGGTCACTGCCACACCCCTGGGACCTGCTGAGCCTGCTGCTGGAGCGAAGCCAGGCTGCAGGGCTCAGCTGGAGCCAGGGTGGAGGCAGAACAGGCAGGCAGCCCTGGCCCTCACACTTCCAAGGCCCTTCACAGGCCCCAGCACCCCTCCATCCTTGGCCGCATGGTAGGAATAGTCTTCCCCCCAACCATGTCTGTTGTGGCCTTCCCCACACCCACTAGTGCTTGTGGCCAGGGTATACAACACACCCACCCCTTGCCATTCCAGAGAATCTGGGGGTGTGTAGGGTGCCCCTGAGTCACCCCCAAATCACCCCCAGCCAGTCAGACAGGAAGCCGTAAGAAAGGGGAGAGGACAGTGACTAAGGGGAAAACTGACCCCACCCCACTCTTTCCAGGAGTCTGGAGCTCCTTTCACCCCCATCCTCAACCCTGGCCAGCCGGGAGCCAAAGGGCACCAGGGTCACCTACAGCCACAGCTGGGCAGAGCTGGGCTGAAGTCAGTCCTCAGAGCAGCAATGGTTAGGATCGGGGCATTGGCAAACACAGACAGAGCCAGGACCATCCGTATACACATCTCTATATTTATATATTAGATACAGGCACAGGGAGGTGGGCAGGGGGCACCGGGTGCTCCATGTACCCCCAGCTTCACTTCCGCTCACCCACACACAGAAGCAGCAAGGGTGTTAAATGTGGCAGCTTTGAGGGGAGGGGGTTTGGGCCTGGCCCTACTCCTCAGGGATACTAGCCCTTGAGACCTAGGAATGTTCCTTCAGGGAAACAAGGTGGGTTTTAATGAGATGAGTGGGGCAGGGCTTGCCCTGAGTCCTCACTCAGTGCCCCCACCCCACAGTGGGTCCTGGGGCAGCCAGAGCCCTTCCATTCCAGAACTACCAGACTGGGATAGCTGGGGTAGGTGAAGGCAGAGCAGCAGAGGGAGATTCGCTTTGGGGCCACTTGAGCCCTTGGGCCCCAGGGAAAGCGGGGTGAGGGACACCTTGGCCCGCCTGAAGCAGGGGGCCTAAGCAAAGGGAGAAGAAGGTGGCCAGGCCCACCCTCTGAGCCGGCCTGGGCTGCTGGGGTCTGGACTGGGCACAGTGTCCATTTCTAACAGTCTGGTGGGAGAGGGGCAGGCAGGAGGCAGGACCTAAAGGAAAAGACAGGCAGGGAAGGAATCGTTAGTACTCATGAGAGGACCTGATAGAGCCCTGACCTCAATGTCCCTCATTTCATCCTCACAGTTGGATAAGATGCATCTCAGTTTCCTTATCTGTAAATGAGATAATTACATATTTTATATATTTTATATATTCAGATATATTTTGAGAGCTGGGGTCTTGCTTTGTTGCCCAGGCTGGAGTGCAGTAATGTCATCATAGCTCACTGCAGCCTCGAACTCCTGGGCTCAAGTGATCCTCCTGCCTCAGCCTCCCAAGTAGCTGGGACTACAGGTGTGTACCACCATGCCTGGCAAATTTTTTAATTTTTTTGTAGAAATGGGGTCTTGCTATGTTGCCCAGACCAGTCTTGAACTCCTGGCCTCAAGTGATCCTCCCACCTCAGCCTCCCAAAGTGTTGGGATTACAGGCATGAGCCACTGTGGCCAGCCAGTGGAGATAGCACTAGTACCTATCTCAAGGTAGTGCTATAAGGATTAAAGAAATCGATACATGTAAACCTATTAGAACAATGTTTAGAGTTCTCTCACTGCTTGCTCTCCTTATTAGAACCGTCTCCAGGAAATGGTGATGCAGAGAGGTGAGGTGTCTTGCACAATATCACACAGTGCTTAATGAGTGGCAGACCTGGGTTTGAGCCCAGGTGTGTCTGCCTTCTTGCTAACAGACCACAGCTGGCCAAAGACAGGAAGAGACTATAGGAAGGAAGTAGGGCAGTGTGGGTGGGGGTAGGCCCAGTGGGGTCCCCCACAGCTGTGTGAACTGCCGACCTGAGCAGCAGGTGTACGAGGGCCTGGCATCTGGGTCAGGGTGGATGCTGCTGGGCTCCTCCCAAAGAAATCACAGCCCCACCCTGCCTCTCTGCCCACACTGGGAGAGCCGAAGCCTGGCGCCTCATATGGGTGACAGGTGCCCTCAGTGACCTCTGTAGGTCTGGAATGGCTACTGGGGCTAGAGGATGCAGGGTGTTGACAGGTGGGAGATATTTGGGGTTGGAGGACTGGGTGGGCCACAAGTCGGGGCCTGGGCAAGCCCTGGACACTTCTGTTGCTATCATACACATGGGCCACAGGTGCAGCACAAGTCTGTGACCGTGTGGAGGCGTGTTAGGCACCCTGGTGTCACGTGAGTGTGTGCGTGGGCAGTGGGAACACTCACCAGGCCCAGGGGGCAGGGCCGTCTGTCCAGGTTAGGGGGCCTCCAGCACTCCAGGCTGGAAGCGGGCTGTCTCCTGGAAGATGAGCTCCTTCAGCCGCTCCTTGGGTAGATCATCCAGCTCCATGTCGAAGGTGAAGGGCTCCTCAGCGACCGGCTGGGGTGACAAAGACAGTGAGGCTCAGGGCAGGTGCTGGGGGAGGCCTGCTCTCCCGCCGGCCCTGCTGCTGGGGGCTGGCCCACCTCATCTGTCGGGTCGTAGTACTGCTCTAGGTAGGGGTGAGCCAGTGCTTCTTCCACTGTGATCCGTTTGTTGGGGTTAAAGGTTAACATCCGGTCCAGCAGGTCAAGGGCTAGGGAAGGACAGAAGTCAAGGTCAAAGGGAAGGCCGGAGGAGCTCCTAGAAGCATTGCTTTGCTGCTCTGTGCCCAAGGGCCTGTCTCCTCAGGCAGCTGCCGGGCTCATGCACCCTTCTCTGCACGCAGCCTTTAAGCCATACCAACCCCCTTGTCTCTCTCACCTTTGGAGTCCGACTTGGGAAACAGTTTGGCCCAGGCCACCTTGGTCTTGGAGGGCAGAGACTGTAGGTAGTTTCGGGCCTTCATGTTGATGATGCAATTGAGGTCCTCCTGGGATGGGGAGCCCAGGATGCCTGCAGATAAGGAAGTGACTTGGTGAAAGATCTCCTCCTCCTTCTGGGACTAGGACAGGCAAGGAGGCAGGAACAAGAGCTCCCAGCTCAGCAACTCACTCCTGTCCCTCACAGGGTCACCTCCGGCCACTTGTGTGCTCGTGAAGAGCAAGGGGCTGGATTCAGACAGACCTAGCTCAAACCCTGGCTCTAGTGCGTCCTTAGGTGGGGGCTTAGCCTTGCTTTTCCCATGTATCAAATGGCGATATGATCTATACCTCACTGAAATACTGTGAGATGCTGGAGAGACCCCGCACATGGTGGTGCCCCTCACTCTGACCCTCAAGAAATGTCACCTCAGATAAGCTAATACCTGCCCCTCAGCTGGCCAGGCACCCTTACCCAGAATGTGGTTGAGCTGATCCAGGTAGTGCTTGCCGGGGAAGATGGGCCGATTGGAGAGCATCTCAGCCAGGATGCAGCCCACAGACCAGATGTCGATGGACTTGGTGTAACCCTGGGGAGAAGGAGAAAGTGGTGGGCTCCTGGGCAAGCCGTAACAGGGTCCTATTGTCTGGGCTAAACCACCAGCTCCAAACTAGATCCAACAGCAGCCAGAGAGACAGAGGGCAGAGGCCTGGAGGACCCAATGCTCAGCTTTCCTCCAGAGCCCAAGTGCCAGAAGGAAGTGACAAGGCCCACAGGGTGGACTTCCAGTGCCATGGGGGTCAGTACCTGGCTCAGAGGTGGCTCCAGAGCTTCCTGGGACCTGGCCCCTTCCCTTCAGGGCTGAGGAGCTCTCCTACCTTGGAGTTCAGCATGATCTCTGGGGCGCGGTACCAGCGTGTGGCCACGTATTCCGTCAGAAAGCCAGTGTGGTCGTGCTCAGGGTCAGCAATCCGGGCCAGGCCGAAATCACAGATCTGGAATCAGATCCGGGCTGCTGAGCTCTGGGCTCAAGGCTTCCACAACCCAGGTGGTCACACTGCCTTGCTTTTGCCCACACTGTTCCCCTTGCTTGTGATGTGCTCCTGCTCGAGGCTCCTATTGGTCACCTGGAAGCCCCAGACCCTAGAGCAAGAGGGGACAGGTGCCCAACCTCTGACCTTAAGGTCGCAGGTGGTGTTAATGAGCAGGTTGGAGGGCTTTAGATCCCGGTGGAGCACGTTGGCCGAGTGGATATACTTGAGGCCCCGCAGGATCTGGTAGAGGAAGTAGCAGATGTGGTCGTTGCTCAGGTGCTGGCTTTTGAGCAACTTATACAGGTCTGTCTCCATCAGGTCCTGCACAATGTAGCTGAGCATGGCTCCGGAGACCCCCGGGCAGGGGGCAGCAGGAGACACTTGGTTAAGGAAAACAGGCCCTGGAGACTAGCCTGCATGTCCCCTCCAGCCGGAGCCCCTTGGACATAACGATCTGCCAACCCATATCATGAGCTGGGCAGGGGCCACATGCAGCACCAGGGCTCAGGGCCTCTGTGGCATCTCAGCTAAGGCACTGTACCCTCCTCAGCAAAGGACTTCATTCTGTGGCCTCGGTCTCCCTACTGGGGAGATGGGGTAATAATAAACCTTGGGAGGCAGGAGAACTTCACAGTTAAGAGCAGAGCTCAGGAGTTAACCCAATGATGTCTGAAATCCCCACCCTACTACTCACTGGCTTTATGATCTCAACTTGTCTGTGCCTTGACTTCCTCATCTGGAAAGTAGGGAAAATAATTGTTCTGTAGAGGGTGGTTGTGAAGACTAGATGAGGTGACCCATGTTACGCTGCCAGCCCAGTGCTTGGCACCCTGTGAGTGCTCAGCAAACATGAACTATTATTGCTAATATGAGTGCCTGAGTCACATGGCTGTTGAGGGACTTAAATGAGATAATGCACGAATACCATCTGGCATGCAATGTTTGCTTAAAAATAAAATGCCTGCCTTATGGGAATGGTTTGTGCAAGAAAAATGAGGAGACACTCCCAACAGCACACTCCTACTCAAGGAAGAATGCTTGGCCATACATCAGGAGATAGAGGAGTAAGTGTCTTTTCCTATTTGAAGATAAAGCAAAAATTAAACACAAATAAATAAATAAATAAATGCCATTTGGCTTGTCTCTGGAAGAATAAGTCAGGACTGTCTTTTAGAGGCAGCCTTAAAAGGGTCTTCAGGGAACATCTTGACCAACCCTGCTGTTTTATAGATGGGGAGGCCCAGCGAGAATGCAGTGACTTGCTTAAGGTCACACGGCCAGCTGGGGGTGACTATGGAGCTTTTCTGTCCAGTTTGTGGTGGGGGCTGCAGACTCTGTAGTACCAATCCCTTCTCTTGGGTGGAGGACTGGGACTGGCAGCAGTGGGCAGGATAGGGAAGAGATGATGGGTGTTACAAGGTTCCAACAACAGAGCCAGGCAGAAGTGGACAACAAACTAGGAAAGCAATATTGAGGGAGGGCAGCAAAGGCTAGGCTGTCCCTCCCTGGGCAAGGTTCAGGTCTATAGGTGATTAGGTAGGGCTCTGAGTGGGAAGTCACAGAGAAAGGACAAATTCCCATCTGGGGGAGGGGAGCAGGCAGCAACGGAAACACTTGATTTTAGGCTTCTAGGCCTCAGTTTCCTCATCTTTGAAATGGAGCTGATGAGGCCATCTCATAGGGCAGCTGGGAGGTAGAATAAGAAATGTCGAAGCACTTGGCACACATGGCACCTGACACATAGGAGGCCCTCAAGAAAAGGCAGTTTTCTTTTTCCCTGCCTTCGTTCTAGTCTGAGGACCCAGAGAAGAAAGAATCATCAGTTTGTTAAGCAAGAACTGGTTGTGGACAGAAACTGGATCATGTCACAGAACTACAGATGTCAGAAGACAAAGCTCCCATAGAGACCATCTTGCCCAGCCTCCGCACTGAGGCAGGGAGCATAGAACTGACTTGTCCAAGGTCATTCTGCCTGGCTGCAGCAGGCCAAGATTCACATGAGACCTCCAAGCCCTGTTATATTCTGTGGGCTCTCCTCAGCCGAAAGTTTGTTTCACTGGGTTTGTTTTGGAGGGTGGCAGGGAAGATGGAAACAGAAAGAAAGCCAGTGTTCCCCAGCCCAGCTCTGAAGCTGTGCCTGGCCAGCCATCTGGCCAAGGTGAAGGATACACATCCCGCATGGCCTCCAGGGTGGGCGCTCGCAGAATGTCTCGGATGCCAATGACATTCTCATGATGGAATCGCAGCAAGATCTGGATCTCTCGTAGCGTGCGCTGGCAGTATGTCTGATGCTCGAAGGGGCTGATCTTCTTGATGGCCACTCGAGTCTTGCGCACGTGGTCATAAGCTGAGCTGAGAGGGCCAGAGAAATGCTGCTGGTGTGGCCTTACAAAGGGGGAGTCCAGGCCTGGTGGCCCCACCCAGGCCTTGGCAGGGAGGGGAGGGAGCAGGAGAAAGCTCTGGCCAAGTCATAAACAATGCTCGTTCCTTCCTGCTGTGAAGGCCTGGGATCTCCAGGGAGAAAGCTGGGGACCAGCCAGGCAGCCCTTCGGTGACTTCATAAACAGAGGAAGAGTCTGACCGCTCACTGACTTCCCCTCTCCTCAATCCCCTTCCATTCTAGTTGCCCTGATCCCTCCTCTGCCCTGCCCAGGAAGGGCTGCTTAAACCCAAGACTGGCCCAGCGGGTGGAGATGAGTGGATGAGGATGAAGCAAATGCTGAGAGGAGGCACTCGTAGGAGGGATGGAGAGAATGGATAAGGTGGGGGGTGGTCCTCGGTGTGAGGGGCCCGGGCAGTGGGCTGTCCCAGAGGAGCAGAGGCCCAGAGCACATGGAGGAGCCAGGAGAACTCACAGACCCCTCCCAGAAGATTCAGGGAGGCACTCCTGCCCCCTCATCCCTTACTGGGCCCCTCCCAAGGGACCCAAAGCCCTGCCCCATCCTGAGCTCTGCTCTTCTCTCCCCAACTCCCTGGCACAGCCTCACTGGGGGAATTCAAGACACCCTCTTCCCCAAAAAGGGTCCCTCACCCACCCTTCCCTAAGGACATCACATCCCTGAGGATACTTATTCTCTGTGCCTCACCCCTTGTCTGCAGGGTCCCCGAGGCCCCCACAGCTCCCCCATATCCACTTAGATGCCCCGCCTTTCATTATAGAAGGGTCGGTTCAAAGCCTCCAAACCCCCTCCCCTAGAATGCACTCAAAGGCCCCCTCCCTGGGCCGCTCCCAAGCCACCAGAGTCCTCTGCCTCTTCAGATGTTCCGAGTCTCCACGTCCCAGAAAGCACTCAGGACCCCTCCCTTCCCTCTCCCTCGAAGCCCACTCCCCCTAAGTCGCCCCCTCCCCTGGAACGCCCCCTCACCTGACCATGCCGTACGCGCCCTCGCCGATGTACTGCAGCTGCGTGTAGCGCGGGCCCACGTCGAACGGCTGCCCCTTCACTATCTCCACTTCCCCCGGGACCCCCGGGCCGACCCCATCGGCTCCCCGGGGCTCCCCGCCCCCGCCCCCCTGAGCCGCCGCCGCCGCCGCCATCTCCACTCCTCCCCTCCCGCCCGCCTCCCCCGGCGGCCCCGCCCGAGGCCCCGCCCCTTCCCGCCCGCCCTGTCACTCGCGGGGCCGCGCGCTCCAGGCCCCGCCCCCGCCCCGCCTCCGCGCGTCCCCGCCCCCCGCGCGCCCCGCGGAGCTGGCGCGCGGGCCCGCGGTCGCCACGTGACCTGGCCCGAGCGCGCCCGACCTTCGCGCCGCGGTTGCAGCGGTCCTCGGCCCCGGCCCTTCCTGCGCCAGTAGCCGCGAGGCTCCGCAGGGTCGTTTTAGGGGCGTCCACGCCCTCCCCTCGAAGGCGAAGCAGCGGGTCGGTCCGGCCGGTGACTTACCCCGGGCCGTCCAGAGAACGAGTACTGAAGCCGGACCAGAGCCGCGGCCCTAGGTTACCCTAGGTCAAATTTTTTTGGAATGAATTAGGTCTTACAGATGGAGAATCTGGGAGTGGGGTTAACTAACTTGGGTAAGGTCACTGTAACAATGACAGCGGAGACTCAAAGTGATGTCTTCTGAAGCAGAGGCAGTAATTCCATGCTGTCGCAGGTCATAGACTGTGAAAACTGGAGGAGGGGCCCTCAGACTGTCCAGTCCATCCCTCCCATTTCACAGTGAAGATGTGAGCTGGAAGCCTCACAAAAACACACAGCTCCTAGGCTTTAGTAAGTAATCGCGGTGTTTTTTCTCCTTCAGAAGCTGGGGTTAGGTCCTTGTATGCATTACAGATCAAGAGACAAAATGGAACAGTAATTATGATCCTGAAATTGCTCATGATTACACCCACAGCCAGGCATTCTAACTCAGATTACTGAGACTGAGTTGCTGGTTCCCAATAGCCCATGGGTCAGTGAAGGTTCAAGAGGTGTTCATTAGATCGATGATTTTTTTAGTTATTCATTTGACAAACCACTGAATGGCACCGTGTACAAAGCTCTGAGCTAGGCACTGTGGCTGAAAACAGGGTATTACAGAGTATGAATTCGTGGTTAAGAGCAAGAACTCTCTGGAGCCAGAGTGCCTGGTTTAGAATCTCATCTTTGCCACTTATTGGCTCTGTTACCCTGGGCAAATGACTTACTGGCCTCTCGTGGAGGTTCTAATCTATTGAAGAGACAAGATGCACATGCGTAATTCAATTTAATACAAGATAGAAGGACGTACTATATGGTGTGTGAGCTCCGGGGTGGGCAAGATCAATCTTTCTAGCGAAGTGAGGAGAGAGTAATGGAGGTGGTGTTTGAGCCATTGAAAAAGCAGGAGGGCTACAGAAGGCTGTGATCCAGGAACGCCATCAAGGGAACGGCACGGGAGCCAAGGTGTAGAGGCAGGAGCGTGACCTGTCCGGCGTGGCTGCAGTGGAAAGGATGAAGGGGGTTCAGGCTGGAGGGGTAGGTTGGGGCCACATGGAGGAAAGCCATGGATTCTGGCAAGCAGTTTGGATGTTACTCAGTAAGTGTAAAAGCCCTTGAGGGGCTTTTGCCAGATCATTTTGCAACTGCGGGAGATTACAGTGACTCAGAGAAAGCACCACAAGAGTTCATCATGGAGCCAGGTTTCCTGAGTGGGAGTGTTTCCCAGCACAGGAAAGGCTGTGTGCAGGGAGGAGCCTGCCACCTCCTGCTGCGAAGGCTCATTTAGAGAGTGTGACTGAGGTTCCCCTCTAGTGGCTGAGGTTGGTATTTCCATAGAGGCCTGGATGGGAATCATTTTCCCTGCCAGGTAGTTCATTACCTACCTCACAGCTCACTGCATTCTTAGAGATTTTCTAATAGCTCCTATTTGGTTTAGCTCTGTCCTTTGGAGCTACCCAGACTAAATATTAAATCATTTCTTATCTTTTTGTGATTTCAAGGTCCAGCACATCGAAGAGCACAAATGAACATTCCCATTTCGACTAACTCAACCAGCCAGCGTGTGTGCAGGATGAGGGGTCGGAACACATTAAAAAACTTATCAAGATTGAAGTACTGACTATTTTTTAAAAATCAAAAAAAAAAACCTTGGGACCTTTCTTTATATATTACAGAATATTTGAGATGCCCAAATATCTCTTCTCTGGTATAAGCATTTTTCAACTGATCTCTTCTCCAAAATCTTTTTTATTTTTTATTTATTTTTTTAAGAGACAGAGTCTTGCTCTGTCACCCAGGCTGGAGTGCAGTGGCACAATGGTAGCTCACTGCAGCCTCTAACTCCTTGGCTCAAGCAATCCTCCTGCCTCAGCCTCCCCAGTGGCTGGGACAATGGGTGTGCGCCACCACGCACACCTGGCTCCTTCTCTGAAATCTTTGTGGTCAGCTCTGATGGTCCCTGCTGGGCCCCTTCCCTGTGCTGTTCTCCTGTTCACCAGGTTTCTTTCTCTGCAGTGTCTCCCTTTAGTCACATCATATTCCTGTGGCATTGACTTTTTCCTTTATGTAAAATCTCTACCCTTACCCTAGTTCCAGTGTCTGCGGGAGGCTAAGTGATATATCAGATTCAGCATGTCCAGTGAAGGTCATCTTCTACTCCCAAAACTGTTTCCTACATTCTATTTTCTTTAGTACCACCACCATTCTCTCATGGCTGAGCCCTGCAAGTTTTCCAGTTTTCCATTTCTCTCCACATGCAGCCAACTCCTTGTCATTTTATTGCCATAGCATTTCCTGAAGCCATGCCCTCTACAAATGATCTAACCCTAATTTCATATTTTTATTATTTTTTTAATTTTCTAAATAATTTCAGACTTACCACAAAGTTACGAAAATAGTTCAAAGAATTTCTCTATACCCTTCAGTACTCCCCAAACATTAACATTTTATTTACACAGTAAAACTATTAAAATCAAGAAATTAATATTAATGGAGTTAATCTGTAGATCTTATTCAAATTTTGCCAATTGTCCCACTAATGTCCCCTTTCTGGCTTACGATCAAATTCGGGATCACATGTTTACATGTTGCATTTAGTTGTTGTGACTCCTTAGTTTCCTTTAATCTAGAACAGTTCCTTAGCCTTTTTTGGGGGGGGGCTCTTTCATGACCTTGAGTTTTTGAAGATTACAGGCCAGTTATTTTGTAGAATTTCCCTCAGTTTGGGTTTGTCTGATGTTTCCTCTTGATTCCCAGGTGACTTTGCCTTTATTATGGTATTCCACTATTACCATTGTATTAACTCGTCTCCTTTCTCCTTAGCTATGCCTAAAACACAACCTTGATTAGGTTTGTACTAGCCAGGAATCTTTTAGCAACGAGTGGTCAAAGACCCAGCTCAAACTGACTTAGGCAAGAAAGGAAATATATTGGCTTACTGAAAAGGTTAGCAGTAGATGTTAAGACACAGTTGGCCCCAAGGACTCAAACAATGTCATCAGGACTTTGGTCCCGTCTCTTAGCTCTGCTTTTTTCTGAATTGGTTCCACCTCAGCCAGCAATTCCTCTCCGAGTAGCCAGATGGCTGCCAGCAGTTCCAGATTCATGTCTGACTTTTTCCAGTAACTCCAGTGAGGGGAGAGCTCTTCTGTCTCTATTTCTCTCTGTCTCTTCTTGTCTCCTTGTAACTAGATTTAACTCTTACTGGTTACCAGTTTTGTTTGCAGCCTGTGCAAATCCTTGAACCTGAATCAGTGTGCAGTTGGGGTTCAGTTATCTCTACGGGTATAATAGGAACTGAGCTGGAAGAGGGATGGTTTTCCCAAGGAAAATTGGGACACCATCCCCAGAAAGTGCTGAGTAGGCAACACAGTAGAGTCTAATTACAACATTTTTTATTCTTAGTTCTTCCCATTAAGTACTAGATGAAGTCCAAATCCCTTTGTCAACATTCAAGGCCCTACTGACTTTGATCCAGGTCTATCCTTTCAGGCTCATTTCCCTGATTAACTTTGCTCTAGCCCAGTGGAATTTCTCAAGTGGCTTATGTATCATACACATCCTACTTCTGCACTTTTGCTCATGCTATTTCTATTAATATTATTTGGGATGCTACTTATATGGGATGGGTATTTCAGTAAAGGGAATCCTTTCCATTGCCAGGATTGGCTCACATACCACCCCCTCCTGAGGTGTTTCCTGATACCCTCCCACTCCATGTGGTATATCTGTACCTTTTTCCTGTCTCAGAGCAAATGCCCAATTTGTATTATGTTTATTTATGTACTCTTTTTTTTGTGTGTTTGTCTGAGATGGAATATTTATGTACTCATCTTGCCCTCCTAATAGATTGTTCCCTCCCTCCTTCCCGTCCTTTTTCTTTCTTTCTCTTTCTTTCTTTCTTTCTTTCTTTCTTTCTTTCTTTCTTTCTTTCCTTTCTTCCTTTCTCTTCCTTTCTTTTCTTTTCTTCCTTCCTTCCTTCCTTCCTTCCTTCCTTCCTTCCTTCCTTCCTTCCTTCCTTCCTTTCTTTCTTCCCTTTCTTTCTTTCCTTTCTTTCTTACAGGGTCTCACTTTGTCACCCAGGCTGGAGTGCAGTGGCACAATCATATTTCACTGCAGCCTTGAACTCCTGGGCTCTGGCGATTCTCCTGCCTCAGCCTACTGAGTAGCTAGGACTATAGGCGCACACTACCACACCTGGCTAGTTTTAAAACATTTTTTGCAGAGATGGGATCTTGCTATGTTAACCAGGCTGGTCTTGAACTCCTGACCTCAAGTGATCCTCCCACCTCAGCCTCCTAAAGTGCTGGGATTACAGATAAGAGCCACCGCACCCAGCCTGTACAATTTCCTGAAGCCCATGATGCCGGTGTCTTCCCTTTTAAACCCTCTTCAGTGTCAAGTATTATTTTGCACCTTGTAAATATTAGTTGAATATTTATGGCACAGTTTCCACATCCTTCATCATCTGGGACACTATTTTCTGGATGAGCTCAGGGTTGACTGTGTCCCTGTTAAAATGCAGTGTGCAAAATAGAATACCATTTTCTAGATGTGGGAGTATAGTAGGAGTACTCTTCCCTGGTAGTGTTCCAATACTTTATTCATTTCTACACAGAGCCTTTCCCTGAGCCTCCAGTCTACACTACATGCTGTTCGTAAGCCTCCCTCATGGTATTCTTTCTTTTATGGAACTTATCGCAATTTGTCATTATACATTCATTTGTGAAGTGAGACAGTGCAGTGATTTTAAGTGTGGGGGCTGCAAGATCCCTTCTTTTTCTGCTTCTGCAAATTCACTTCCCAGAGCTGTGGAGGCAAGGTGTATTACTGTCAATTTTCAAAATACATTTATTGGCCAGGTGCGGTGTGGCTCATCCCTGTAATGACAGCACTTTGGGAGGCTGAGGCAGGAGGATCATTTGAGCCCAGGAGTTTGAGACCAGCCTAAGCAACACAGTGAGACCTCATCTCTACAAAAAATTAAAAAATTAGCCAGGCATGGTAGCCAGCATCTATAGTCCCAACAACTTGGGAGGCTGAGGGGGGGGAAGATCGCTTGAACCCAGGAGTTCAAGGCTCCAGTGAGCTATGATCACACCATTGTGCTCCAGTGCCTGGGTGACAGAGCAAGACCCCGTCTCTAAAAACGAAAAAATACATTCATTGAGTACTTATGTGTCATATAAGTGATAGCTAAATTGGAGGAGAAAACAAAATGCTTCCCAAGTGCTAGATGTTTGGGGGGCACATGATCCCATTTGATGTTTATGATAGCCATGTGAAATAGAAGTCATCTTCTTTTCACAGGAGTGGGAAAGTTTGGGATGGGAAGGTTTGGTGACTTGCTTGAGATTACATACTTGGCAAGTATCAGAGACTCAAACCCATGTCTGTCTGGCTCCAGAGCAAAGGCTGTAAATGGGTGGCCCAAGGCCACATTCAGCGTGAAGGTTTATATTGCTTGGCCTGTGTCACTTTGCTTTCTTTTAATTTGAAAAAACAAAGCAAAACAAAAATATGGCTTGTGGAATCAGACTGCCTGAGTTTGAATCCTTTTATCACTTATCAGTTGTTTAACTTCTTCCTTGGTTTTCTCATCTAAAAAAGAAGATGCAGTACTCACTTCACAGGAATGTTGAGATTTAAATGCTTTTGTATGTGAACCTGAGTAGGTGACATA
>NW_012152618.1:9529782-9617560 GCF_000956105.1 Propithecus coquereli | reverse complement strand
GCCCAAATTTTTATTATTTAAAAAAAAAATCAAGATATAATTATACTCAATAAAATCCAGCCATTGAAGGACACGGCTTGATGCATTTTGGTAATTATATATAATTATGTAACAATCACCACCATCAGGATATAGAACAATTTCTTCAAACCAAAAAGCCCTTTTCTAGGCAGGCAATATCTAAATCTATATCCAGCCAACAATGATCTCCTTTCTGTCACTCTAGTTTTGTTTTTCTAGGGTTTCATATAAATGGAATCATGCGGTATGTAGTGTTCGTGTTTGACTTTTTATACTTAATATAACATTTTTGAGATTCATATATGTTGGTATATTAATAGTTCATTCCTTGAAATCAACTTTTTTATTGAGATATAATTCTCAAACCATAAAATTCACCATCTTAAAGTGTACAATCCAGTGGTTTTAGTACATTCCCAAGATTGTGGAACCATCACCACTATCTAATTCCAGAACACTTTTATCACCCCAAAAAGAATCCCCCCCATACCCATTAGCATTAACTTATTTCCCCTCCCTACAGCCCCTAACAACTACTGATCTGCGTGCTGTCTCTATTCTGGATCTTTCACATTAACAGAATTATATGACATGTTGCTTTTCGCATCATTCACTTAACATTGTGTTTCCAAGTTTCATCCAGATTGTGGCTTTTATCAGTACTTCACTCCTTTCTACGTCTTAATAACATTCCATGTGTGGGTATACCACATTTGTATATCCATTATCACTTGATGGACGTTTGGGTTGACTTTTTTGACTACTATAATTAATACTGCTGTGAACATTCTTGAACATAATACAAGTTTTTGTGCAAACTTATGTCTTCAGTTCTCTTGGATGTGTACCTAAGAGTAGAATTGCTGGATCATGGTAACTCTACATTTAACTTTGTTGAGGAACTGCCAGACTGTTTTCTGTAGTAGCTGCACCATTTTACATCAGTGTATGAGGGTTTCAATTTCTCTACATCCTTGTCAACGCTATTATCTGTCTTTTTTATGATACACTTCCTAGTAGTTGTGAAGTGGTATCTCGTAGTTTTTATTTGCATTTCCCTAATGGCTATGTGCTTATCGATCATCTGAATATCTTTGTTGGAAAAATGTCTCCTCAAGTCTTTTGTCCATTTTTACCTCTCTCTCTCTTTTTTTTTTAAGACAAGAGTCTCGCTCTGTTGCCCTGAGTAGAGTGCTGTGCCGTCAGGCTAGCTCACAGCAACCTCAAACTCCTGGGCTCAAGTGATCCTCCTGCCTCAGCCTCCTGAGTAGCTGGGACTACAGGCCTGTGCCACCACACCTAGCTAATTTTTTCTATTTTTGGTAGAGACAGGGTCTTGCTGTTGCTCAGGCTGGTCTCTAACTCCTGAGCTCAAGATCCTCCTGCCTTGGCCTCCCAGAGTGCTAGGATTATAGGCGTGAGCCACCGCGCCTGGCGGTTTCGCCCATTTTTGAATTGGGTTGTTAGTCTTTTTGTTGTTCAATTTTAAGAGTTCTTAATATATTCTGGATGTGAGATCCTTATCAGCTGCATGATTTGCAAATATTTTCTCCCATTCTGGGGTTTGTCTTTTCATTTTCTTGATAGTATGCTTTGAAGCACAAAACATTTTCATTTCGATGGAGTCTAGTTTATCTATGTTTTTTATTTTCTTGCTCATGCTTTAGGGTTCATGTATAAGAAACTGTTGCATACCCCAAGGTCAGAAAGATGTATGCCTATGTTTTCCTGTAAGAGTTTTATAGTTTTAGCTCTTACATTTAGATATTTAATCCTTTTTGAGTTACTTAAAAAAATTTTTTTTAAATAGAGACAGGGACTGCTTCGGTCTCCCAAAATGCTGGGACTATAGGCGTAAGCCACCATGCCCAGCCTCAAAATCAACTTTAATAAATATAAATGTTCAAACTACTATAGACCCAAATTACTGTACTTATGCTCAGGTTTCTTTATATCATTTGCAGGGATGTCCTGAAAGACTTTGTCTCTTCTTTGAAATCAACGCAGAAAGCAAGTCAAGACCTAAAGTTTACCCTAACAGTGTTGTAACCTAACCCTATTGTATGCTGTGAAAGGGGGAAATGAGGTTTACTTAGCTTTGTAATTCTCACTGGTCTCACTACTTGTTGCTCACAAATTATCTAAAGAAAATGGAACCTAGAACTTTGTCGGGGATGCTAATACCAAAGTCACTGGTGAATAGTTTTATAAATTACTTTTTAAATTTTCTTGAAATTTAGAGCAATATTTGCCTATCCCCAGTATTTTCCCTATTTCCTAAAATTTCTCAAAGTTGGTCTACAGTGGTTCCAAAACTATATCTGTAGTTTTTTTCACCATCTTCAGGGATGGACTGTACCCAAAGCTGGGGTCTTGAACATTTCAGTGGAGTTAGCGTCCTCTTAACATTCTTCACTTCTTTGGGGCTTCAATTTTCTCTTAACTACAATCTTAAAGCAATTTAGTCTTGATTGTCATTCTCTTTATAGAAAACACAAACCAGATGAAAATGGAGAGGTTCTGCTTTCTCTTGGTCATCTGTTTGTATTACACCATCTACCCTAAGCAACAGGCCTATTTCTTCCTTCTTTTCTTGCTCCAAATATAGCTATAAAAGCCTTTCTTGTTGTCTCTAGCATGTTTTGTAATCTCTGCTCATTCTGAGTTACAACCATCCTGACACTATGCTTAAATGTTTATACTAGTCTTTTGTGTTTATCGCTGGATTAGGTGGCTCCTCTTATGTCTTTTATCACAGAATTTCCTGTGCAGCCACTTTGGCTCCTTTAAATGCTCTTCCCATTGCATCTTCATCAGGATCCAAAAGGGATGAAGGAATGACTAGTTTTTTTGGTGGTGGTGGGGATTGGATAGTCTTGAAATGATAAATAAAACTATACATATTAATTCAGTGTTGGAAATAGATAAATATTTAGTACATTCAATGAGATAATTGTTCATTAATTTAGCATCCAATGATTAATTTATGCATCATCAGTTTAGCATCCTATGATTAATTTAGCATCCTAATAGTCATAGGCATTGTCTTGTTCACCCTGAGTACGTTAATACACAATTACATACTGCTTTTTCCCTTAGCTTTTACTTCGGTTATCTATTACTGTGTAACAAACCATCCCAAAATTTAGTGGCATAAAACAACCCTTTTGTGTGTGTGTGTGTGTGTGTGTGTGTATGTGTGTGCGCGCATGCACAAATGCTCATTGATTCTGTGGGTGGGATTTGGAAAGGGAGTAGTAGGAAAAGCTATACTCTGCTCCATGATGTCTCAGTCTCAGCTGGGATGACCTGAACAGCCTGGGTTGACTCTTAACTGATGGGGAGGGAACAGCTGGGGCTACAGGAGCCACTTCCTAGGTGGCTTCTTCACTCACATGCTTATTGCCTGGGCTGGGGTTTCAGGAGGGCAGGCTCAGGCTCAGATGGGACTGTCAGCCACAGAGCCTATGTGTCTTCTTACCCACACTTCTTACATGGGGGTTCCAGACTCTAGGAACGAGTGTTCCAGCCAGCAAAGTGAAAACTGCCGGGTCTTTTATGACGTAGCCCGGGAAGTCACGTAGCATCATTTCCACCACATTGTATTTACAGAAGCAATCACAGGCCAGCCCAGATTCAAGGGGAGGGGACAGAGACCCCACCCCTTGATGGGAGGATTGTCAAAGAATTTATGGTCCAGAAGAATTGTCTAGCCTACCCACAGAATTGTAAGTTAAATATTAATAAAACAAAACAAAAAACCCCAAAACAAACAAAAAAGGCAAAAAAAAAAAAAAAGAATTTATGGCCATATGTTAAAACTACCACAGCTCTGCAAATAATTGTTTATAAAAGTGGAGTATACATTCCTGGAAGGTTGCCAAACCAGTGCCCAGAAATATGTATTTTCAGCCAATTTCTTCTTTTGATCAATTGAAATATCTTTGTATAAAAAATAAATATATGCTTCTCATAAGAATACAGACATATAGAAAGTGTGAAAATTCTCCATCTCAAGTGGGTGTTTTACTTATCCTTTTTCCAAAATACGATATGCACATCTTTAGGAAATCTATAAGCCTTATTATGAAAAACTGGGGGTCCCCCCAAACCCATTTCCTGTTCTCCAGAGGCAACTACATTCAACCCCTCTAGCTAATTCTTTGGTATTTGCCTCCATATCTCTAAAGAGCATGCTCATATTGCTACTTCTTGATTTTTTGGTTTTAGGCATCATCTATTATCATTTTGAAAGTTAAGGCTTAAACTCTTTCACCTCCCTTCTAAGACATACATAGGTACCTGTGTGTGTGTGTGTGTGTGTGTGTGTGTGTGTGTGTGTGTGTGTGCGCGCGCGCGCGTGCTCGTATACACTTCCTGTCTTCATTCTTCCCATGTTACTGTATCACAGTTTTGGTTACATAGATATTCAGAGTTTTCATCACCCTATGAAAATGCTGTCCACAGCTGAACCATGTAGTTACTATGATTACTTCTTCCTTCGTAGACCTTCTGTTTCTCCCTTCCCCCTCCACCCCACTGAGTTAATAACTATGTCGTGTTCTTGTTGCTTTGTTTGCTTGATATGTAACACTAATTCAATCCTAAATTCTACCTTCAATCCCTCATTGCATTTGAACACATTAGATTTCCTATTGTTTTTATTTTCTTGAAGACACCTCTCTCTCTGTCTGGCCTATTTCTATCTGGAGTGGCCATTCTCCTGGCCTCTTGCTCAGCTGTCTTCTTGGGGTCTCCCTTCACCATCTACTGGGGGTTTCCTTCATAACTTTCTTGTGTTGGATCCCTAGTTTCCTGGATCCCATATCTTCCTCTTTCCCGCTTTATCCCTTGTATTGGGGGTTACATTTTCCAGTAAAGGGTAGTAGATTTTTGAGACTTCGTATGTCTGAAAATGTTTTACTTGCACACTTAATAGCTTTGGTAGAGAACTCGAGATTGGAAATAGGCTGGGCACGGTGGCTTATTCCTGTAATCGTAGCACTCTGGGAGGTCAAGGTGGGAGGATTGCTCAAGCTCCGGAGTTCAAGACCAGCCTGACCAAGAACAAGACTCCATCTCTACAAAAAATTAAAAAATTAGCCAGACACAGTGGCACGTGCCTGTAGTCCCAGCTACTCGGGAGGCTTAGGCAGTAGGATCGCTTGAGCCCAGGAGTTTGAGGTTGCTATGACAACGCCACTGCACTCTAGCCCAGGGAGCAGAGCAAGACTCTGTCTCAAAAAAAAAAAAAAAAAAAAGATTGAAAATCATTTGTCCTCAGTATTTTGGATGCACAGCTCTGTCTTCTGGTTCCCATGGTCACTGAGAAATCCAGTCCCATTCTGGTTCATGACTGCTCTCCAGAAGCATGTGGGGATCTTCAGTGTGCTGAAGATCTTGGTTTAGATCTGTTTTCATTCACTGTGTTGGACCCCTTCATTCTGGAAATACATTCCCTAAGGTTTTTATTTCTTTTTTTATTGTAGTGTTGTGTATAAAATACATATGTACAATCTAACAAAATAGTGGAAAGTGAAGAGCCACTATCGCCTAGGTCAAGAAGAAGATTGTCAGCATCCGCAATCCCAATCCTGCCCCTCCCTGAGAGGGGTAATGACCATGGGGACTGTTGTGATGGTCACCTTCTTGCCATTCTTTATATTCTCCTCCCCTGCCAATGTATACATTTCTAAGCATCCAGTTTAGTTCTGCCATTTTGGGACTTCATAAGAACGGACTCAATCCATGTATTCAGTTCCAAGCTACTTCTTTCTATGTGTCCTGGCCTGTCTCTGTCTGTGTTTAACTTTTAATTGTGGTAAAAATAAATTTACCATATTAACCTAGTTTGGAGGGGAGGGACAGGGTCTTGTTCTGTCACCCAGCCTGGAGTGCAGTGGCATCATCATAGCTCACTACAACTTCAAACCCCTGGGCTCTAGCGCTTTTTCTGCCTTGGCCTGGATAATTTTCTTCTACTTTTTGTAGAGATAAGATCCCTCCACATTGCTTGGGCTGGTTTTGAACTCCTGGTCTCAAGAGATCCTCCTGCCTTGGCCTCCCAAAGTGTTAGGATTACAGGTGTGAGCCACCATACCTTAACCATTTTTAAGTATATACAGTTCAGTAGTGTTAAGTACGTTCACATTGTTATGCAACCAATCTCCAGAACTCTTCTCATCTTGCAAAACTGAAACTCTGTACCCATTAAACAACAACTCCCCATTCTCTTCTCCCTTCAGACCCTGGGAACCACCATTCTACTTTCTGTCTCTATGAATTTGACTACTCTAGGGACCTCATATAAGTGGAATATACAGTATTTGTCTTTTTGTGAATTGGCTTAATTCACTTAACATAATGTTCTGAAGGTTAATCCATGTTGTAGCATATAACAGGATTTCCTTCTTTTTCATGGGCCGAATAATATTCCATTGTATGGATAGAACACATTTTGTTTATCCATTCATCAATTTGGCCTCTGCCTTTTTTTTTTTTTTGGAGACAGAGTCTCCCCCTGTTGCCCGGCTAGAGTGCCATGGTGTTAGCCTAGGTCACAGCGACCTCAAACACCTGGGCTCAAGTGATCCTCCTGCCTCAGCCTCCCAAGTAGCTGGGATTACAGGTGGATGCCACCGCACCCAGCTAATTTTTTCTATTTTTAGCTTCCTGGCTAATTTCTATTCCATTTTTTAGTAGAAACAGGGTCTCCCTCTTGGTCAGGCTGGTCTTGAACTCCTGACCTCAAGTGATCCCCCTGCCTTGGCCTCCCAGAGTGCTAGGATTACAGGCGTGAGCCACCGCGCCCGGCCACCATTCTTACTGTTCTTGTAGGTTTGTGGCATTAGAAAAAAATCTTCTTACTGCCATTTTATTGTGGGTGGGGCAAGAACAGAAGTAAATACATGCGTTTAACCTACTTTCTTTAACCCAATGCATTGCAATTTTTTTAAGTAAACCTTTTCTTGAAGTATAACATATAGACATCAAATTTGTTTATGACTAAATTGTTTGCATCCTAATAAATTGTTTAGAAGTTCAGAAGAGAAAGGAATAGCTTCATGGAAAAATTGGGATTTCAGAGATATGGGCTGGTTTGGAGAGGTAAAAGGGAGATATGAGAAACTTCCAAGAGTGAGAGACAATGAATTTACCTGAAATGAAGGGCTCAGCAATGACTGTTGTGTGGAGGAGAACAAGAGGGGCAGGTGGCGAGCAAACCCTGAGGGCTAGGATAGAAAGAATGGATTTTCTGCCAGAAAGAATGAGGGCATTTTATCATGCTACTCAGCTTTAGAGTGTTGCAGTAAAAACATTTGCACATTTCAATGTTGCGGAAGACATTTACAAATATAGACGAGATGTGATAATCTGTACTGTTCCCTGATAAGATCCCCAGTTGGTGTTAGTGATGTCATTGATCGCACCAGTTATAGCAGGTGGAAAAGTACTTCAGGATGTCAGGCTTGTACCTGATGTTTGAGCATGATAAGTGGATTTTAAGAAAAAGGAAAACATTATCGAGGACCCGGCAATATTGGAAACAGAAATATGAAACTCATTTGCCAACACATGCAGCCACCTTTAGCTACATGGAGATTTGAGACAGAGCTTATCCGGGTACTCATTTATCAAAAGGAGAGGATAAGTGAGACAAAGAATAGAGAACTAACTACTCATCGGTTCAGGCCTCATCACTCTTTAACAATGTATGGCAGCTAATAGTGAACATTTTGAACATTTGCCTCTAAATGTGTGTGCTATAATACTATAACA
The DNA here is from genome assembly GCF_000956105.1 of Propithecus coquereli. Taxonomy (NCBI): domain Eukaryota; kingdom Metazoa; phylum Chordata; class Mammalia; order Primates; family Indriidae; genus Propithecus; species Propithecus coquereli. The sequence goes on along the minus strand of NW_012152618.1, from coordinate 9,609,760 downwards.
TAATTTTAATTTCAAGTTAAACTTATTGAATTTATAAACCTTTATAGGAAAAACCAAGTGGTACTCGAGAAAAAGCATGTGCCAACTCTGCTTGACACCAACAGATGGAATTAGTGGTTGCATATGATCACATTAGCATTTCTCCTTTATCTTTGCTGTGTTTTCTGGGTTCGTACTTGGTTTTTAGGCATTTTACAAACATTGCTGATCCTGCCATGCCTCATCAGTGTTGAAAGTACTAGTTAGATTCTCCTTGATATATTCTAACTTAAAAAAAGAAAAGAAAAAAAGTACTAGTTAGAGACTGTGTATGGTGGCTCAGGCCTATAATCCCAGCACTTTGGGAGGCCAAGGTGGGAGAATCTCTTGAGGCCAAAGTTCAAGACCAGCCAGGCAACGTGTGAGACTCCGTCACTACAAAAAATTTTTAAAAATTAGCTGAGCATGGTGGTGCAGGCCTTTAGTCCTAGCTACTTGGTAGGCTGGGGTAGGAGGATGGCTTGAGCCCAGGAGTTCAAGGTTTCAATGATCTATGATTGCACCACTGCACTCCAGCCTGGGCAACAGAACAAGACCTTGTCTCTAGAAAAAAAAAATGCTACTTGGGAAGTGTCATAGTAGTAACTCATAAGAAAATGGTGAATGGTCATGAATATTTGGGATGAATTTTTCCCCAATAGAAAGCCATTCTAAAGAACAAAGATTTAATTATTCAACCTGCAAAAATGTGTCATTGGTGATCATCAAGAGAAGAGGAAAAGTGATTGGCAAATGCCTCCAATGCCTAGTAGCTTGATAGTGGTTAGCAAAACTTACAAGCTAAGCTTGGTGAAGGTACCATGCTGAAACTTTGGTCACATGACTCTGGTAGGTTCTTATGTCTAGGCCCTTCCAATCTGGACAACATCTGAATAAGTAACCAGGTGGCAAGTGTGGACATGGTGGCTGCTAAGGAGTTCCCACTGACACTGAGATCCTCACGGAAGGAGGTTTTCCTTCTGCCACAGAGGCCAACAGCAGTGTTCAATAAAACGTTATCTGCACGGAGGATCAGAGGAGCTTGGGACTAACACATAGTCCTGTTTAAGGGGAATCCACCTCGAGAGTGCAAGCCTAACCCCCTCCTCCTTACAAACGAATGGACACATGAACAGCCCTTCAGGATCTAACCTGTTTGTAAATTAATGAGCTTCGTTATTAGTTACCAAAATGACTTCTTCCAAATGGGACATGTAAACATTATTTATTGAGCATCAACTATGTATAAGTCAGGGGAAGCGAGGATGAATAAGAACTGACTCTACCCTCAAGAAATTTATGGCATAAGAGGGGAATACCCCTGCATGAATGGTTCATTGCAATACTTTGTAAGTGTGATTATACACTACATAATTATTATTATAATCACACTGTGTCGTAACAGTGGAGCTAGCTAGAGGGTCCCGTGAAACACAGGGGCGTGCTTAATAGGGGAGAGTCTTCCTGGCACAGCTGGTGCCTGAGTGTATTTGGGAAGAATGAGGGAGGCTCACTGGAGAGAGGAAGGAAGGTGAGAGGTAATGAATGAGTCGGGGTTGAGTCATGGAGGGTCATACCTGCCACACGAAGGCGTTTAGAACCTATTCGGTTTTAGGCAATAAAAAGTCATTAAAAGGTTAAAAGTGGGGTCTGACATCACATTTATATTTTAGGTATTATTTTAAGTTTTCTGTTGCTGCCCTAACAAGTTGCTATGAACTTAGAGACTTAACACAAATTTATTATCTCACAGTTTGTAGTTCAGAAGTCCAGCTTGACTCAGCTGGTTTCTCTGTTCCAGGATTCACCAGGCTGAAATCAAGGTGTCTGCTGGCTAGACTCTGATGGGGAGGCACTGGGAAGAATCTGCTTGTTCATTCTGTTGTTGGCAGAATCTAGTTCCTTGTGGTTGTAGGACTGAGGTTCCCATCTCCTTGCTGAGGGCCACCCTTGGCTCCCAGAGGCCTCCTTCCTGGGCGTGCACACAGCCTCTGCATTTCAGAGCCAGCAGTGCACGTGTAATCTATGACTTCTCTTGCTTCCAGCTGCAGAAAGTTCTCTGTTTTTAAGGGCTTATGTGATTAGATTGTGCTCACCTGAATAATCGAGGCTGATTTCCCTATTTTAAGATCCATAACCTTAATTACATCTGCAAAGACCTATTACCTACATAAGGTGACATATTCATGGGTTCCAGGGATTAACTGTGGACATCTGGGGGTGGGGCATTAGTCTGCTTACCACAGGTGTCCGGGTAGCTTCTAAAGAGTAGAGGAGTCCTCTCACATCCATGTTGTGTCTGCTTTTTCTTTCTTTTTTTAAAAATAGCTTTATTGAAGTATAATTTATATTCACCCATTTTATGTGTATAATTCAATGATATTTACTAAATTTATGAAGCTGTGCAATCCTTACTACAATGTGGTTTTAGAACATTTCCATCAACCCAAAAACATTTTCTATGCCTGTTTGCATTCATTTGGCTATTCCTACCTATTCTCTCTTTTAGGCTCATCTTTTAATGCTAACGTTGCCCAGGACTTTTCTTCAGCTCTGGGAAATACTACATTTAGGGTATTCTTTACCAGGTGTCTTGGTCTGCTCAGGCTGCTTTAGCAAAATACCACAGACTAGGTAGCTTAAATAACAGACATTTGTTTCTCACAGTTTGGGAGGCTGTAAGTCCGAGATCAGCATGTCAGCATGGTTGGGTTCTGGTGAGGGCCTTCTTCTGGCTTGCAGACAGCTGCCTTCTTCCTGTATTCTCACATGACGGGGAGAAAGGGAGAGGGAGAGAGAGGGAGAAAGAGAGAAGCAAGCATTCTCTGATTTCTTATAAGGGCGCTAATCCCATCATGAGGATCCCCCCACCCTCATGACCTCATCTAAACTTAATTATGTCCCAAAGGCCCTACCTCCTAATACCATCATATTGGGGGTTAGGGCTTTAACACATGAATTCAGGTGGGGGGACACAAACATTCAGTCTACAACACCTGGTGTATACACAAGAATACACATCAAGTTGTTTATATTAGTTATCTCAGGGCAGTGGGAATAAGGGTTAGTGGTGAAATTATCAATTTTTCTTTGTGTATCTTTCAGTATTTAATAGGCAATGCGCTTGTATTATTTTGAAATCAAAATTCTTAATGAGGAAAACATTTTCAGAAGTCATACTTTAGTATTCTGTGGCTGAACAATGAAAGAGTGGCTTCAGGTGCTGAGGAGCAGGAGCCCTATCTGGGTGTTGTGTGAAAGACCCTTCAGAGGCCAAGGCCTCCCGTTCTCACACATCTCCAGTCATGACCACAGCCCTGCAGGGCTGCTTAGCTCGTGCTGGCCCCATGTCCAGCTCGTGGCATCAGAGCTAGGCCAAACTCGTGGAACATACTGTTTTCTCAATTCAGTCTTTGGAATAGAAGCTTGAAGAGAAAACCAGGTCTAGGAATGTTGGCAAGGCCAATACGAAATATTGCAATGTAGCAGCTGTGAAATATTAACAAGTTCCAGGTTCTGTTCAGCTCAAGAAACTGCCAGAAGCACTGTTTTTTTTTTAAATTTAAGATTGTTTTTTAGACTTCAGTAGGAAGATAGAAAATTGTGTTGAATATCTCAAAAACAAAAAGCTACACCAGCTTTTTACAGTTTGAAGGACAAAAAGGAAATTTTGAATAGAAAATCTCATAAATTTCATTGCAAATCAGATTCATGTGAAATGATTGACAAGTAAAATTAGTGAAGTATCATTAGTCTCCTACACTGATCATGACAAATAATTTCTTATAATTATTAAAATGTATTTCATAATTCTTGACAAACAAGATGTTTTACAAGGGTAATAAAATAAATTTTCAGCAAGACCTTATCTGTTTTCACTGAATGGTAGGAACATACACCAGAACTTAAAATTAGGAACAGAGGAAGGCCACATATAATCTTTTTTAAAAAAATAACGGCTTTATTGAAATATACATATAGCATAAAGTTTACTTTTTCAAAGTGTATAATTCAGTAGTTTTGATTTTTAGTGTATTCATAAGATTGTACATGAATTACCATTATCTAATTCCAGAATATTTTCTTTTTTTTTTTTTAAATGGTGTTACACTGTGTTGCCCAGGCTGGTCTCGAACTCCTGGGCTCAAGTGATTCTCCTGACTCAGCCTCTCGAGTAGCTGGGATTATAGGCCTGCACCATTGCACACAAATTCCAGAATATTTTCATCACCCCAAGAAGAAACCCCATACTCATTAGCAGGCACTCTCCATCTCCTCCCCACTCCCCAAGTCCTTGACAACCTAATCTAGTTTTTGTCACTATGGATTTGCCTATTCTTGACAGAACACATGCAAAGGTTTTGCTTAATCTGATTAATTTATAGATTCTGGCTGGGCTTGGTGGCTCATGCCTGTAATCCTAGCACTTTGGGAGGCCAAGGCAGGAGGATTGCTTGAAGTCAGGAGTTCGAGACCAGCCTGAGCAAGAGTGAGACCCCTGCCTCTACAAAAAATAGTAAAAAATTAGCTGGGCATGGTGGCATGAACCTGTAGTCCCAGCTACTTGGGAGGCCAAGGCAGTAGGATCCCTTGAGCCCAGGAGTTTGAGGTTGCAGTGAGCTATGATTAGGCCACTGCACCCTAGGCTGGGTGACAGAGCTAGACTCTTTCTCATAAAAAAATTTTTTTACAAGTTCTATTTTTATAGATACATAGCTTTTCATGTCAGCAAAAACGAAAGATTTAGAACATAGTACCTGAACTCCCCAGAAGTTATTTTAGGTTCAAATGATTTATTTCAGTTTCTAGTTTTCTTTCTTTCTTTTTTTTTTAATGAGACAGAGTCTCACTCTATCACCCAGGCTAGAGTGTCATAGTGTCAGCCTAGCTCACAGCAACCTCAAACTCCTGGACTCAAGCGATCCTCCTGCCTCAGCCTCCCAAGTAGCTGAGATTACAGGCATACAGCACCATGCTCAGCTAATTTTTTCTATATTTTTTTTTAGTTACCCGCTAATTTTTTTTCTATTTTTAGTAGAGACAGGGTCTCGCTCTTGCTCAGGCTGGTCTCGAACTCCTGAGCTCAGAATGATCCGCCCGCCTCGGCCTCCCAGAGTGCTAGGATTACAGGCGTGAGCCACTGCGCCTGGCCGCAGCTTCTACTTAATTAAAGCTGATCTGTTACTAGAAATCTTGGGGACATTACTACCAGCCTTACAGAAATAAAAAGGATTATAAAGGAATACAATGAACAATCATATGTCATTAAATTAGACAACTTAGGTGAAACGGGCTAAGTCCTAGAAAAACAAAAGCTACCAAATTTCAAGAAGAAATAGAAAATCTGAATAGACCTATAATAAGAGATTGAATTAGTAATGAAAAATCCACCCTCAAAGAAAAGCCCAGGCCCAGATGGCTTCACCAGTGTATTTGACCAAACATTTAAAGAAAAATTATTAAATAATACCAGTTCTTCTGAAACTCTATCAAAAAATAGAAGAGGAGGCCACACTTCCCAGCTCTTTCTATGAGGCTAGTATTTATTACCTTGATACCAAAACCTGACAAAGATACCGTAAGAAAGAAAAGTATAGATCAATAACTCTTACGAATATAGAGGCAAAAATCTTCAAACAAATATCAGCAAACAGAATCCAGCAACATCTCCAAAGGAGAGTGTACCATGATCAAATGAGATTTATCCCAGGAATGCAAGGTTAGTTTAACATCTGAAAATAAATCAATACATCATAGTATTAGAATAAAGAAAAAACTCAATCATCTCAATAGATGCAGAAAAAAACCTTTGTGAAAATTCAACATTCTTTCACAATAAAACACATGCAACAAACTAGAAATAGAGAACTTCCTGTACCTGATAAAGAGCATCTGTGAAAAACCCATGGCTAACATCATACTTAATGGTGAAAGTTCCTGAAAGATCAGAACAAGACAAGGATGTTCACTCTTGCCACTTACATTCTGCATCGTGCTGGAGATTCCAGTTAGAAAAATTAGACAAGAAAGTGAAATAAAAGACATTTAGATTGGAAAGAAAGAAGTGAAACTATCTCTATTTGCAGATGACATGATCTTGTATATAGAAAATCCTAAGGAACCCACTAAAAAATTAGAACTATATCACTGATCACCAGGGAAATACAAATCAAAACCTCTAAAGAAAAAACATGAACTATGTTTTTTGTCTGCTCTCACACTACAACAACGATTACTACAGAAGATTTCTGTGACCAAATTTGAGGGGGCCCCACACACTCCAAGAAAGCAATCAGTTCTACAGCAGACAGCAGCTGGGTGTCCTCTAATTCAATTCCAACACTGTCTGGAGATAGCATCAGCTCCCACAGGTTGAAGGCTCAGTCCCACAAGACTGCCCTCCTCCAACTTAAGACACCAATCACAAGTCTGTGCTTCTGGAACTTCTGACCAACCAGCTTCAAGATGAGGAACTTATGTTTACTGGTTTGTTATAAAAGATATTACAAAGGATTTAGATGAAGAGATGTGTAAGGCAAGGTATGAGGGAAGGGGCCTGAAGCTTCCAGATACTCCCCCACCACTCCACCCTCCAGGAACCTCCTTGTATTCAGCTCTCTGAAAGCTCTCCAAATCCTGTCCTCTTGGGCATTTTTTGGAGACTTCATTGATTGACAACTGTGTAGAACTGTGACTGGACAAGAAGGATATAATCTAATATTATTCATAATAGACTGAGTGGGGAATCCCAGCAAGGCCTGTCTGTCCAGTTTCTTCTTGGCTTCTTTGTGCAGCATTCCTTCCTCCAGGGTATGGGGCAGGATTCCTTCCAAAGTGAGAGTCTTATGACCTACAATCAGACAAGGTAGGCCAGAGAGTTTCTCTATGGCTAGCTCCAAGACTGGCCATAGAGGAAGATTCCTGCCTTGGGGAGAAAAAGGAGCAGGTAAAAGGAGGCCAGGAGAAAGTCAGAGAGAGAGAGATTCTGTTGACTGAGGCCTGCTTCTGAAGCCTAAAGTGCCCCAACATCATAACAAGGGCTATGGGAGTTACGAGCCAAGAACTGGGATGAAAATTTATCTATCTATCTATCTATCATTTATCTATCTCATAACATCACGAAACCACAGTGAGGTATCACCTCATACCTGTTAGAGTGGCCATTTTGAAAAAAACCCAATAATAATAAAAAACAAAACCAGAAAATAACAGGTGCTGGCAAGAATGTGGAGGAATTGGAATCTTTATGCACTGTTGGTGGGAATAGAAAATGGTATAGACACTGTGGAAGACAATAGGGTGGTTCCTCAAAAAATTAAAAATATAACTACCATATGGTCCAGCAATCCCATTTATGGGTACTTCTTCAAAAAAACTGAAATCAGAATCTCAAAAAGATATTTTCACTCCCATGTTCATTTCAGCATTATTCACAATAGCCAAGAGGTGGAAACTACCAAAATGTCCATCAACAGATGAATGCATAAAGAAAATGTGGCATATGCACACAATGGAATATTTTAAATCAACTTTTATTGTATTCAAATATACAATGGAATATTAGAAGGAAAAAAGAAGGAAATCTTGTCATATGTTACAACATGGATGAACCTTGAAGACGTTAAGCTAAGTGAAATAAACCAGTTACAGAAAAACAAACACTGCATGATTCCACTTACATGAGGAATCTAAAGTAGTCAAACTTATAGAAACATAAATTAGAATAGTGATTTTCAGGGGCTGGGGGGAGAGGGAAATGAGGAGTTGCAGTTCATTTGAGTATAGAGTTTCAATCGAGAAAGATGAAAAAGTTCTAGAGATGTGCTGGACAACATTGTGTTTGTAGTTAACAATACCATACTGTACACTTAAAAACTTGTTAAGATCATGTTTCTGCCTTTTAGCTAAGATCAAGTGTAAAAACTTGTTAAGAGGGTACTCATTACCACAATAAAAAAATAGAACTAATTAATGAGAACAGCAAAGTTGCAGGATATAAGGTCAATATGCAAAAGTCAATTGTATTTCCATACACTTGCAATGGACAATCCAAAAAGGAAATTAAGAAAACAATTCAATTTATAATAGCACCCTCCAAAAAATAAAATGCTTAACCATAAATTTAACCAAAAAAGTACAAAAAGTGTATACTCTGAAACTTTCAAATAATTGTTGAAACAAATCAAAGAAAATTTGATTTTTATGTAAATGGAAGGACACCCCATATTCATGGATCAGAAGATTTAATATTGTTAATTTTATCTACAGATTAAACAATCCTTATTGGAATCTCTGTGGTTTCTTTGTAGAAATTGGCAAGCGAGTCCTAAAATTTATATGGAAACTCAAGGGACCCAGAATAGCCTAAACAATCTTGAAAAAGAACAAAGTTGTAGGAATCACACTTCCTAATTTCAAGACTTACCATAAAGCTACAGTAATGAAGACAGTGTGGTATTGGCATAAGGTTAGAACATACATCAATGGACAAATCTAAAGTCCATAAATAAACCCATACATATATCAATGGCCAATTGATTTTGGATAAGGGTGCCAAGACAATTCAATGAGGGAAAGAATAGTCTTTGAACAAATGGTGCTATATACCATTGAACATGTACAAAATATACACACATAAAAAATGAATTTGGAGCCTCTACCTCATGCCATATACAAAAATTAACTCAAAATAGATTTAAAAAACCCCAAATATAACAGATAAAACTATAAAACTCTTAGAAGAAAATGTAGAGATGTCTTCATGGCCTTGAGTTTGACCGTTTTCTTAGATATGTCACCAAAATCACAAGCAATGACAACAAAAAATAGACAAATTGGACTTCGTCAAAATTTGAAACGTTTGTGCTTCAAAGGACACCATCAAGAAAGTGAAAAATCCACAAAATAGCAGAAAAATTTGCGAACTACATATCTGATATAGGACTTGTATCCAAAATTTATAAAGAACAATTACAAGTTAATAATAAAAAGACAAATAACGCAATTAAAAATGGGCAAAGGCAGGAGTTTGAGACTACAGTGAGCTATGATTGTGCCAATGCATTCCAGCCTGGGTGACAGAGCAAGACCCTGTAGAAGAAGAAAGAAGAAAGAGAAGGAGAAGGAGGGGAAGGGGGAGAGGGAGGAAAGGGAGAAGGAGAGGGGGAAGGGAAGGGGAAAGAAGAAAGAAGAAAAGAAAGAAGAAAGAAGAGGAAGAGGAGGAGGAGGAGGAGGAGAAGGAAAATGGGCAAGGATCTGAATAGACATTCTATTAAAAAATGTACAGATGGCTCAACATCTTTAGTCACTAGGGCAACGTGAATAAAAAGCAAAAAGTGCTATAACATTTCACATCCACAAGAGTGGCTATAATCAAAAAGTTAAATAATAATAAAGTGTGGGTGAGGATGTGGAGACATCAGACTCCTTATAAACTTCTGGTAGAAATGTAAGATAATAAATAAAAATATCTCCCAGCTCTTAAAATTGGCAATTTTTTAAATCTAACTGGTCTTGCCTGACAAATTACACAATTCTTTTGGAAGGGATATAACTCTGTATAGAGATAACAAGGAAGAGTTTGAATTTATCAGGAGAGTGATGGGAAGCTATTCAAGTTTATAAAGCAAGACAGTAACATTAAAGCTATGTTTTAGAAAGATAATCACATTCTGTGATTCTGAAATAGCTACATTAGGTCAATTGTGAAATACGTGCTACTAATCTTCTCTTAATGAAGCTAAACTTTCTATTCTACAACAGGAATTATTTGCTCTTGTGACAAATAATTGATGAAAGCAGTTGCCAATTCCCTCAAGTATCAGGGATATCCAACTTAAATAGGCAAAAATATTTATTGAATGATATAATTGAAAAGTCCTGGGTACAGTTGGCTTTAGGAAAATCTGAACATAGGTGTTCAAATAATGTCATCGGGAATTTGTCTCACCAATCTCTTGCTTGTGTTAGCTTCGTTTTCAGGCAGGCTCTTTTTCTACCATTTTGTCAACCAGCAGAAAGAAATCTCTTTCCCAGTAGTTCCAACAATAGTTCCTTGGGAGGACTCTCATTGGTCTAAAATGGGTCATAAATCCTAATCTAAACTAATCCCTATGGGGAAGAAGAGGTAGGAATATGCTTTGGTTTGTCAGGGTAATGACAGTGGGGACAGAGGATGGACGAGCTGGGAAAGAAAGCAGTGGAGGCAGAGTGGGCAAGAGTTGGTTGCTCAGCAGTGTTGGGAAAGGAAGATCATGTTTATTGAATGCCAGCCACGTATTGGGCCCTGTGCTCAACAAATAAGACTCAGTCTGGTGGAGGAGTTGGACATGTAAACACGTATCCAGTGTACTAATTACAATGTTGGAGGGATGCACCAGGGGCCAGGACTGCAGGGGAGAAAGGACACCATCTGAGGAATGGCTCTGTCTCAGGAGGGAGGGGTGTGTCAAGGAAGGCTTCCAAGAGAAGGAAATCTTGACCTGAGTCTTAAAGGGTAAGTAGGGCATATAAATGTTTGGTAGCAAACAGACCAACAGATTTTAGGCTCATACAAAAGTCAAAAAGCAGAGTCAAAAAAAATTGTTGACCAGAAAAACCACATCCATACCAAAGGAATGGCCGGGTGCGGTGGCTCACACCTGTAATCCTAGCACTCTGGGAGGCCGAGGTGGGAGGATCACTTGAGGTCAGGAGTTCAAGACCAGCCTGACCAAGAGTGAGACCCTGTCTCTACTAAAAATAGAAACAAATTAGCCAAACTGCTAAAAATAGAAAAATTTAGCTGGGTTAGTTGGGTGTGGTGGCACATGCCTGTAGTCCCAGCTACTTGGGAGGCTGAGGCAGGAAGATCGCTTGAGCCCAGGAGTTTGAGGTTGCTGTGAGCTAGGTTGATGCCACGGCACTCTAGTCCGGTAAAAAGAGCGAGACCCTGTCTCAAAAAACCCCCCAAAACAAAAAACAAATAAACAAACCAAAGATATATTTAGTTTTGCTCACACAACATTTTCAAAAATTTTTGAATTAGTTGCCAATGTTGCAAGATCCGGAGCTTTCACATAAAAATCCATATTTCCAACTTATCTTGAAAAACCAAGTTTGGCTACAAAGGGCCGGCATTTCTGCATGGCGACAAATGTCTGGCACGGCCACAGCTTATCCACTCCCGATTATAATGCACCTGCCCTGCATCAGATATTCATGTTACCTGCATAGTCCTGTGTGATGGATTAAAGATGGCTGCCAATTCTTTGTAACTCTCTACCTAAAAAGGAGGAGTTTATTTCCCCTCTCTTGGAATCAAAGCTGGTCCTATGAGTGCTTAACCAATAGGACATGGTAGAAGTCATGCCATGACAATTACAGGCCTATCCTTTCAGAGGACTGGTAGCTTTTGCTTCCTTCCTCTTGGAGCACTCTCTCGGAACACTTCCTTCTCAAAACCCTAGAATACTGAGAGATAATAAAATGGTTGTCATTTTAAGTCACGAAGTTTTAGGGTGGTTTGTTACTTCATAACGGGTACCTAAAATGGAATGCCCACCTCCACTACTTCCCTGGTGGACATTGGAGGGCTCAGCCTCTGCACCAGAGGCCTGAGGGCACTTACTGAGCTTGGGTAGCACCAAACAGACCAGACAGGTAGATGGGGAAGATCACGAATTGCTTTGCATGGCAGGCTCAGGGAGTTTTGACTTTTTCCTAGAGCTATTGAGGAGCTGGTAGAGTTTTTTTTAAGGTACGCCTATTATGATCAGATTTACCTTTAAGGATGGTGATTCTAGCAATGTCATAAAAAATGGATCAGACGATGGTGTGATGGCGAGCAGATTATCTGGAGGGCTAGTGCAGTGGCACAAGCAACCAGACTCAGGCTGTTGGAGAGAAAGTGGGAGATCCAAGGTCAAGTCTTCCTCCTCCCCAACCCCCTTCCTGAGGTGCCAGTGGGACTTGCAGTCAGAACCAGGGAACACAGAGACAGGGTGGGAGCTGTCCAGGTGTGTAGCTGGAGCCGCCGATGTGGGTGAAGTACGTGCGGAGTTGGGGGTGACAAGAAGAGGTGAAGTCCCGGCGAGGTCTGCATATAACATGTCAGACGAGGGAAGAGACACCTGAAGGGGATGGAGAGCGGAAGCTACAGAGGAAAGAAGAGAACCAGGGGAGGGTGGGGTCCCAGATGCCAAAGAAAGGGGACGTTCAGGAGGGAGGTAGTAGTCAGCAGCGTCAGGCGGTCACTTAAACGTGGTTGTCTGATTCAATGATCAGGGGACTATTGGTGGCCTCGGCGAAGGCGAGTCTGTGTGGAATGGTGATAGCAGAAGCCAGACTCCAGGAGGTGGGAAAGCAGGAGATGAAGAAGTGGAGACAGTGAGTGTAAACAGCTCTTGCAAGAAAACTCAATTGTGAACAGTGGGAGTGAGATAGGGAAGTGGTTTGAGGTTGCTGAGTTGAGAAAGGTTCCCACAACACACAGGAGACTTAGCATGTTTTTACAAACTGAAAAGAGAGGGTCTGTGGAGAGAGAACTTGGCAGTGCAGGAGAAAGGGGGTAAGCAGGGGAGTCAGGTCCCTGAGGAAACGGAAAGGAATGTGTCCCCAGGGGGAGGAATCAGCCTCAGGTCCCCAGAGAACGCCTACCTCTTTGCTAACAGTCTGTGGCTGGAGAGGCTGTTGCTGGTGGGAGCAGAGGGGTTGAAAGAGTTTTTGTTTTGTTTTTCTATAAAATCGGAGTAATGATCATGTCATGAAGATGAGGAGGGCAGCCTAGGGGAGATGGCTAGCAAAACGTGGCCGGCAAGGTGACCTAGGCCTGAGCCTATAAACCATTTGATCCGGCATCCTTATATGCCTCCTGTTGTGGCCAGGATTGGTTCCTGAATGGGGGTCGGTGCTGAGCCTGCAGGTGCCTGGAAGCCCGTGGATATGATATAGGGGCCACGCGAGCAGGGGCCAAGCTACAAGAGTAACCTCTTTTAAACACGACATTGTCACTTCTTTGCTGGGAGACTTGTGTGGCTTCTTATTGCCTACAGGAGCAAGCTCCCTGAGAGGTCCCTCATGCTCTGCCTCCTGGGGACCTCCGCAGCTTTCTGACCTTCCCCAAGCGCCCAAGCACCTCAGGCTCCAGCCGTGGGGAGGAGTTCTGCACTCCCTAAAAATGTCACGATCTTTTCCTGACTTTATCTGAATGGCTTTTGTCCCTCCTCTCTTCTCTGCTTGGCAAACTCATATTCAGGACCCAGTTGAAATGGAACGCCACCCCTCATCCCACCACCATCTGTGGAGTGTCTCACCCTGGTCGCCCTCTGCTTCAAGAGGACACCTGGACAGTCTGATTGGACTCATTCATGGGTTTCAGAGTCAGGCAGACTTGGATGTGAATCCTCGTAGTGACCTTGGGTCACTTATCTCCTCCTGCGCCTTGATTTCCTCATCTGTAAAAGAGGGACAGATACCTATAGGGCTTTGAGACTTTTCAGCGATGGAATGTTTGTGAAGGCACTTGGCATAGCATCTTGGATGTAGCACTGCTTGGAGCAGTCAGGACTCTGCATTGTAAGAACCCAGTGAAAAATCTCCTTTTACAGTTGATTTGTTTGAATGAGTATCCAAAGAAAGTCCACGTTACAGCTTATGACTCTTTTAATGTATTTCCACCTTGTTCTCTTCTAGTGCCACTTACTGTTGAAGTTGGCCTGTAAAATTCTCTACATTGTAGATTTAGGTAACTGTTTCCACATGGTATTATTTATCCCTCTCATTTTCTATAAACTAATAGTTAGATCTATAGGCTTGATTAGATTCAAAATTATTATCACTATTATTATTTTGGCACAAATACTATTCACACAAAGGTGATGCTGCATTACTACCTCATAGCAGAAGGTACATGATGTCTGGTTGTCCTACTTTTGGTGATGTTAAGATTAATCGGTGGGTTCTTTTTCTTTCTGGCAATCACAGAAATTTGAACATAATCTGGGTATTTGACCATGTTAAGAAATTACTGCTGAATTTTTAAGGTGTAATTATATATTACATAATGGTATTATGGTTAGGTAAAATAAAAAACATAAAATAAAAAACATGCATGAATCTCAAAACATTATACTGAGTGAAGAAAACCAGACCCATACTGTATGATTTCATATGTATGGAACATTCTAGAGCAGGCAAAACTAATCTATAGTGACAGCAAACAGATCAGTGGTTGCCTGGGTCTGAGTTTGGGGATTGATTGTGGAAGGACATGAAGAAACTTTTAAGGGTGATAGAAATATTTTATATTTTGATTATGGTGGTAATTACATGGGCATATACATTTATCAAAACTAATGGAGCCAAGTACTTAAAATGAGTGTGTTTATTGCACAAAAAAAATTTTTTTTATGAGACAGGGTATCACTTTGTCACCCAAGCTGGAGTGCAGTGGTGTCATCATAGCTCACTGTAACCTCAAACTCCTGGGTTTAAGTGATCTTCCTGCCTCAGCCTCCTGAGTAGCTGGGACTACAGGTGCCTGCTACCATGCCCAGCTAATTTTTTAATTTTTTGTAGAGACGGCTTTCGCTTTTGCTCAGGCTGGTCTGGAACTGCTGACCTCAAGCAATCCTTCCACCTCGGCCTCCCAAAGTGCTAGAATTATAGGTGTGAGACACTGCCCCCGACCTGTATGAAAATTGACATGTATTTTATTGTATGTCAGTAAAGTTGATTGTAGAAGGAAATAAAATAAAGTTACAACTAGAATAGAATAAAAAGAATCTATTGAAAATAGTCACAGAACTATAATATTCCTATAGGGGGAAAAACGAATAATCTATAAGACCTTTTAGAGAAAATTATAAAATTATATTAAGACATAAAAGAAGACAAACATATATGGAGAAATATACAACATTCATGGATAGAAGTGTCAATATCCTTCCCAAATTAATCTATACATTTAATACAATTTTTATTGAAAGATCTAAGAGAGTTTTGTTTTGTTTTGTTTTTTTAGCCATTGCCTGGGTTAGAGTACAGTAGCATGCATCATCATAGCTCACTGCAACCTCAAACTCCTTGGCTCAAGCGGTCATCCTGCCTCAGCCTACCAAGTAGGGGACTACAGAAGCGTACCACCACGCCCCACTAATTTTTCTATTTGTTTTGGAGATGGAATCTCGCTATGTTGCTCAGGCTGGTCTTGAACTCCTGGGCTCAAGTGATCCTCCCACCTCGGCCTCCCAAAGTTCTGGGATTACAGGAGTAAACCACCACACCTGCCCAATCTAGGAGATTTTTAAAAGTCCCTATCTGTTATAAGTAAATGCCAAAGTATTTAAGTTGAAATGTTATGATGTTTGGGATTTATTTTAATACATTCTAAGAAAATAATGTGAAAGAAGAAATGAATCAATATTTGCCAATGTTGCCATATTTGAATCAAATATTGCCAATATATGTTGACAATTGTCAAAGCTGAAAGATGAATACAAGAGTTTATTATTTAAATCTTTTAGTTTCATGTATTTGAAAATTTCTACAGGAAAAGTTTAAAAGTGTAAATGGCTCAAATTTTAAAAACAGATAAAATAAAACCTTATTTCCACCAAAAGTTAAAAAAAAAAAAAAAGGAAACCTAAGTCAAGGTTGGTAAGAAAAAAACAGAACTTGCTGCTTCACATAACTGAAAAGGGCTAGCTTCAAGTCTGGCTAGATCCAGGGTCTTCGACAGTGACTTTGTCTAACTCTCTTCCTTTCTTGGCCCTACTGTCCTCTAGGTTGGGTCTGTTCTCAGGCAGTTTTGCTTCATATGAAGGTGAGATGACCACCAGCATCTCTTAGACTTCTATCTTGTAATCTGAGTCACCCAACAGAAAGCTCCAATTAAAGGCCTCGAATTGAGTCGCAGGGTGCTGTTGGCCTGGCATGGGTCACCAGCCCATATCTCTTGATCAGATCCTCTCTAGTGTTAGGGGTGTGCCTAATTAGCCTCTGGATTCCCTGCACCAAGCACACTGCCTGAGATACAACCAGGTGGGTGGTTGGATGGATGATGAGGAAAGGGATGGAAAATAAGCGACACAGTGAGACCCTGTCTCGAAAACAAAAAGAAAAGAATCCTTTTCATGTGTATATAGAGAACACCACCATTTGGAGGGCAGAAAACTCCAAGTGGAAGTGACTTCCCAAGGACAACATGTTACTTGTGTGGTTCTAGGGCCATGCTTTCTCCATGAGGAAAGCCCAGGGGGTGGGAAGCACGCCTGCACACTCATGCGTGATTACTGGCATGATGCCCAGCATTCACTATAAATTATTTC
The DNA here is from genome assembly GCF_000956105.1 of Propithecus coquereli. Classification (NCBI taxonomy): domain Eukaryota; kingdom Metazoa; phylum Chordata; class Mammalia; order Primates; family Indriidae; genus Propithecus; species Propithecus coquereli. The sequence goes on along the minus strand of NW_012152618.1, from coordinate 9,593,435 downwards.
AATCAGTCCTCATACTCTATAAAATGATAGCTGCTGTGCACATTTTCTAGATGAGGAAACCTCACTTGGCCAGGGGTGACAAGGAGACGGTGAAGTTAGGGTTCTCAGATCTGACTGACCCCATTGTGTTCTACAGCCTGTTTAGGGCAGGACAGACCAAAGAAGGCCTTGTGAACCTTGCTAAGAAGTTTGGACTTTATCCCAACATTTCAGTTCATTTCTACTGTATGTATCTGGCTCCTTGGAAGGGCCTCTGGTCCTGTCTCCCTCCAGGGCAGGTGTACCAGTCAGAATGCTTTCAGTTGCAAGCACCAGAAATTCAACTCAAACTTATTAGGTTATGTGAAAAAGGAACTTGTTGCCTTATGTAACAGAAAAGTTAAGGGGTTCAGGCATAGCTTGATCCAGATACTCAAATGATGTCAAGGATATGTCTGTCTACACATCTTGCCTCTGCAGTCTTCTGTGCGAGCTCATTCTGGCTGGCTTTTACTACATGGTGACATATGGTCACTACTGGTGCTGGGCTTATATCCTATCAGCTTACCAACCCCCCGTGGAAAGAGGGCTTCCTTCTCTTAGTAGCTTCTGATTGTGTAGACTTGAATGGAGTGTCCATCCCTGAGCAATGGAAAAAGGTTGCTTTGGCTGGGGAAGCCTGGGCCATGGACCCACCCGGACCCCTCCTGAACCTCGTGGACTGCCTGAGGAAAGGTTGGTTCCTCACAGGAACGTCCAGGTACTGCCAGGAGTGAAGAGGTAAGAGGGCGCGCCGGCCGCAATGAGAGAGACAAATGCCCTTCTCGCGCCCTCCTAGGCAAGCGTCAGCCCTTCTCAAACACACGGAAAGCTGTGCAGTAGGGCCTTCACTGCCTGCCACTGAACTAACTCAGTCTTGTGCACTGTGGACATCTGCCTCCCTGAACCTCCCGCACTGACCTCAAGTCTGTCCCCTGAGGCAGCCCCTTGTCCACGCGCTCCCAGCGCCGCAGGCCGCCCAGTGTCTGGAAGCAGCGTTGTCTGCCACAGCCCCTCCCTCTCCAGGCCTGTCAGGCTCACTGCCTTTGGGGGCATGGTTTTCACCAATGTGCTTGTCCTCTGTGTGGCAACGGGGCTCTCCACAGTTGAGGGCAGTGTGTGCCTCAGTTTCCTCATCTGTAAAATGGAGATAGTAGCCGCCATCTAGGGGCGTTTAAGGATTAAATGAGTGTTGTATATTTATAGTGTTTCGAGCTGTGCCTGCCACATAGTAGGTACTCAGTAAACACCAGCTATTGTTCTTATCACTTCAGTTGGAGACTGCACATCACAGTCCCTGCCCCCTCGCAGCCCAGTCCAGTCCTACTGGGACAATCAGGTTCTGTCACTTCTACATGCATTGTCTCATGAGAGCCTCAACTTTGTGTGGTGGGCAGGACAAATCTTAATTTATCCCTCATGTACTGATGAAGAAATTGACGTTCAGAGAGGTTAGGCCTCTTGCCCGAGAGCACACATTCAATCGGTGGTGGAATAGGATTCGAACCAGTCCCTTGCTGTTTCTTGAACCTCTTCACATCACTGGGCCTTTTCTTAGGCTGTCCCCCAGCCCACAGGACCCCTGCGAGCCTTGCCTGTTGGCTCCTTCTCATCCTTCAGGCCCAGCCCAAATACTCTGTAAACAATAATAAGAGCTAACATTTATTAAGCCACTTGCCACTCTCCCATGAGGTGCGTAAGGCTTTTCTTGGGTTATTTTAGGCAATCACCCCCATAACCCTATTCAGTAGGTGTGGCTCTGTTACAGAGGGAGAAACCGAGGCTGAGAAAGGTTAAGTATCTTGTCAGCAGGTGTGACAGCCAGGGGTCACACTTGGAAAATAACCAGGCTCTAGAGTAGGCCTTTCTCGCCGGCCTTGGTGCTCTGTGCACGATACACTCTGAATGCAGGATGGGAGCGGACTCTTCCTTCCGCCTGGGTCTTACTGGCTCCCGGGCTCCTCTGTCCTCCCACCAGGCCGAGAGCCTGACCCATGGCCTCTGTGGAGGGACCCATCCTAGCTGGACCTCAGAGAAGCCAGGGTTGGCCTCTCCCTTTCTGTGTGTAGCTCTCATGGGGGTGGACATGGCACTTAAGGGCACCTGCTTTTTCAGAGCGGAGGTGAGAGGCAGAGGTGTGGGGAGGCGGAGACACTGGGACCTGAGCCATCACCAGTTTCTGGTGCCCAGAAACTTACTAGGGAAGCCATCCTGTCACCTCTTTCCCTCTGGGCAGGCCCCCCCGCCCACTTCTTCCGGTGTGTCCAGCCCTGTGCTCCGTAATGCCAGGTTATTCCAGCTGTTCGGTGCCACAGCCCTGTGAAGCAGGTGGACAAGGGTGCTCCAGGTGAAGATAGGACACCCTGGAGGATAAGTGATCCCTGAAGCCACCCATGAGTAGACCTAGAAGCTGGGACAAGAACCTGGGTCCCCTCGCCCTCGCTGTCCTGCCTTGCCGGCGGCGCGGGGGTCCGTTCGGAGGCCTGGCGGGCTGCCAGGGCGCTGTCACGAATGCCGGGGAAAGGATGGCGAGGAGGCTGGAGTGGGCTGAATGAGGGAGGAAGAATCGGGTATTTTTGCATTTTGACATTTTTAAAAAGTGCAGGTTCGATTCGGAGCGACCGGCCAGCAGCATGTGCTTGGGTCCCGCAGTTGTCGCCGAGCCGGAGGCGGGTGCGGCGCGGGTGGCGGCGACCGTCGGGGGCGGGCCCGGCCCCTAGAGCTCCGCCCCGAGGGGCGCTGCCCCCCGCAGGAGGCGGCGCTCGGCCGCTTCTCATTCATTGTCTTGACAAGAGCATCCTTAGCGGGCGCGTCTCGGCTCCTCCGCTCCTTCCTCCTCCGCCTCCGCCTCCGCCTCCGCCTCCATTTGGGGGGTCACTCTCCACTCTCAGCTCGGCAGCAGGTAAGGCTGGGGCCCCCGGGGCGGCGGGGGTGGCCTGGCGGCCACCGGCCACCTGTGGGGCAGGCGCGAGCGTGGGCGCCGGCGGGCTGCGGGGGCGGGCGGGCTGTCAGCACCGCGCAGGGCTGGGGCGAGGGAGCCGGTGGGTCCGGCCGCCTGGAGGGACGCTGCCTGGAGGGCGAGGGCCGTCAGGGACCCGAGGGCTCCGAGGAGATGAGGGAGAGGGGCCCCCGCAGCCAAGATGGGGGTGGGGAGCCGGGGCAACACAGACTCCGGAATGGGAGTCTCTGCGGGTGGGAGTGGGGCGCAGGGTGGGGTGAGCGGGGCAGCTGCCCTGGGCTTGGAGACAGGAAGGGGTTGAGAGCAAAACAAGAAAAGACCAAGTTCCCCTTTCCGTGGTTTCCGGGCCTGGTACCTGCGGTGGGGGAGGAGGCAGGGTGGGGCGATGGCTTCCTGTCCCCCCACCTCTGGTTTGGGGCTCCCCTCTCCCCAGACCCAGGCTGCCCACGAGACTGGGGCCCTTCACACACCTCCTCACAGCTTTCGGGCCGGCAGACCTAGCAGCTTCCTCCCCCGGCCCAGGGTGGGCTGGGGGCTGGAGCCCAAGGCAGGGCAATGGGCGAAGCTGCGGAGGTGGGCAGAAGGCTCTGGGCAGGGTGTCCTCTGAGCATGGCACAGGCCCCTTCACTGGGCAGGAAGGCGACGCTGTTGGGCACAGGATTGGCCCCTGGAGTTCCTTGCTCCCCACCCAGCCATAGTGGGGGGAATCATCCTAGCTGGACCTCAGAGAAGCCAGGGTTGGCCTCTGCCTTCCTGTGTGTAGCTCCCATGGGGGTGGAGATGGCACTTAAGGGCACCTGCTTTTTCAGAGCAGAGGCGAGAGGCAGAGGTGTAGGCAGGAGGAGGTACTGGGACCTGAGCCATCACTGGTTTCTGGTGCCCAGAGACCTACTGGGGAAGCCATCCTGTCACCTCTTTCCCTCTGGGCAGACCTCCACACACTTCTTCCTGTGTGTCCAGCCCTGTGCCAGGAGGTGAGGCAGGGCCGGCCCCTGACCCTGCCTTTAGGAAGCTCTCCATGTGGGTATGAGGGATGTGGCCTCTGGACACAGTAACTAAGGGAGAACCCACCCTCTGCCATCTGGGCTGATGCCCTGGAATCTGAGCCATTAGAAACGAAGGGCTCTGCATCCAAAGGCCAGTCAACAAACATGTGCTGGGCACCACTCCACACCAGCTCTGTTGCAGAGGCTGAGGCTGCGGGACTGAAAGGGCGGCTCAGAGTGGCCTGCAGTGGGTGGAGAAGGTGGGCTTGCCGGCTAGACAGGAGTGAGGGGGATGGGGAAGGTGAGCAGGGAGGGTGGCAGGCTGTCAGCCACAGAGAGTAAGGGGCAAGGAGCCCCCAGGGATGATGCTCGGACTGAGGGATGTCCTGGGGGAGGTGGGGACCACTGAAAGATCAGAGCTGACCTGAAGGGAGAAAAGCTCTCAACCTGTGTGCCCCCAGGATGAGCCGGCAGGTGGTCCGCTCTAGCAAGTTTCGCCACGTGTTTGGACAGCCGGCCAAGGCCGACCAGTGCTATGAGGACGTGCGTGTCTCACAGACCACCTGGGACAGTGGCTTCTGTGCCGTCAACCCCAAGTTCGTGGCCCTGATCTGTGAGGCCAGCGGGGGAGGAGCCTTCCTGGTGCTGCCCCTCGGCAAGGTGAGCGGCTGGACACAGCAGATCCTGCACCTAACCCCTGGCTCTCGGGAGGTCCTGATTAGGTGATTGTCACCAAGCCTTCCTGGGCCTCAATGTTGTCATCTGTAACACTGAGCTGTGCTGGATGAGCCTTAAGCTCCCTCCAGGTCCTCCATGCTGTGGCTGTGTGGAAACTGAAGCTCAGATAGGAGACAGCACAAGAGGGGTCACATAGCAAGGCCTGCAGACCCAGGGCCAGGTCTCCTGGGTCTCAGCCTGAGGCTCTCCCCTCAGAAGCACAGAGAGGGCTGGGATGGGGTCTGGACAGGCCTAGCAGTGTTCTCTGGGCTGGGAGGAACTCCAGGTTGGGGCCTGTCTGAGAAGCCAGGCTGAGCCCTTGGGGACCCAGTAAGCTCCAGCCCCCAGCTCACAGGCAGAGATGACGCAAGAGGCCTTCTCCCTTCCCCAGCCCAGCTTTCCCTCTGGTCGAGCTGCCCCTCCACCTCTGTCTGCCCACCCCACCCCAGCGCACTCCTGTGCTCTTTAGGGGGTAAGACAGGAAGGGAAGATGGGCCCTAAGCTGTTACCTTAAAAGGGCCGATGGAAGCAAAAAGAAGAGGAAGTGGTTGTCGGGGTGAGAGCTGGGCCCGCGCCCTGCATGGCTCTCTACACAGGAAGCCCTGCTGAAGCAGCTGTCCCCGGAAGAGGCCATTTCCAAACTTCTGTTCCTGCCTGGGGGCCAGTTATGGCAGACTTCCTCGGATCCCTCCTTTTGGCAGGACCCATCCCTGCAGCACCACCATTCACATTCTTCCCTGAAGAGCCCCAACCCTACACCTGTCCTGGGTCCCAGGCCTTGGCCTGTTATGCCCATGGAAGCCTCACTCCGGGACACTGGGGTGGGGGTGCCGACCCTCAGGCACAGACTAGAGACTGAGATAGAGACTGGTGGGAACTTGGCCAGGGTCTCCCAGTAAGGTAGGGGCAGGACCTCACATCCTGGGGTTTGCCCAGGCAACTCTGGGACTGGGGCAAAGAGAAGAACAAACCCTCCCCACCCCAGGCCCTGGTCCACTTCCCAGGGACCCCAGATCCTTCCTCTCTAGGCCTCTCCAAAGTGGGTGTAGGGAGGCTGGATTGGGTTTGGAGGGCAAAAGTGCTTTTGTTAAAGGCCTTCCTGTGCCCTCTAGACTGGACGTGTGGACAAGAACGCACCCACAGTCTGTGGCCACACAGCCCCTGTGCTGGACATTGCCTGGTGCCCACACAATGACAATGTCATTGCCAGTGGCTCTGAGGACTGCACAGTCATGGTGAGTGGTGATGGGGACCCAGGGGCTAGGAGGAGGGCTCCAGGATGGGATCTGACATTTGGAGCCCCAAAGACTCACTCACTCACCCCTTCTCTGCAGGTGTGGGAGATCCCTGATGGGGGCCTGACACTGCCCCTACGGGAGCCCGTTATCACCCTGGAGGGCCACACCAAGCGCGTGGGCATCGTGACCTGGCACCCCACAGCCCAGAACGTGCTGCTAAGTGCAGGTGCCACAGGGGGTGGGGGACAAGGGGTGGCTGGTGGCCTGACATGGATGAGGGCAGGAGGATCATGGTTTCTGGCACTGGGGGGGATTGCACAGGTTGTGACAATGTGATCCTGGTGTGGGACGTGGGCACTGGGGTGGCCGTGCTGACGCTGGGCCCAGACGTGCACCCAGACACGATCTACAGCGTGGACTGGAGCCGAGACGGAGCCCTCATCTGCACCTCCTGCCGCGACAAGCGCGTGCGCATAATTGAGCCCCGAAAAGGCACTATTGTAGCTGTGAGTCACCATGAACCCTGACCCTTGACCCTAGGACCTTTATCCCTTTTACCTGCCATCAACCAGGCGCTTGGATGCTGCCTTCCCTTGCTCCCATCTGGGACTGGCCCCTTAGGGTGTGTGTGGGTGCCTGACCTACCACCTCCCTTTCCTTGCAGGAGAAGGACCGTCTGCACGAGGGGACCCGGCCTGTGCGTGCTGTGTTCGTGTCAGATGGAAAGATCCTGACCACGGGCTTCAGCCGCATGAGCGAGCGGCAGGTGGCGCTGTGGGACACAGTGAGTGCCAAACTGGGAAGCAGAGGGCCGGCCCCTGGGCTGGGAGTCAAGACTGGAGGCGTGGCCGGGTATGGTGTCTCATGCCTGTAATCCTAGCACTCTAGGAGGCTAAGGAGGGAGGATCTCTTGAGTTCAGGGGTTCAAGACCAGCCTGAGCAAGAGCAAGACCCTGTCTCTACTAAAAATAGAAAAAATTAGCCAGGCATGGTGGCATGTGCCTGTAGTCTCAGCTATTCAGGAGGCTGAAGCAGGAGGAATGCCAGATCCCAGAAGTGTGAGGTTGCTGTGAGCTAGGCTGATACCATGGCACTCTACCCACGGCAACAGAGTGAGACTCTGTCTCAAGGACTGGAGGCTTAGTCCCTGCTCTGCCACTTGCCAGGCCAGATAGCCATGGGCCTCAGTTTACCCATGCATGAGATGGGGCTCCCATTGGTTGGTGTGGGATGGCTGTCACCGGGTCACTGTCTAGTAAAGATCACCATCCCAGGGCCTGACGTGACCCAGCCCATTGTTACCTACCACCTGTCTCTACAGAAGCACCTGGAGGAGCCACTGTCCCTGCAGGAGCTGGACACAAGCAGCGGTGTCCTGCTGCCCTTCTTTGATCCCGACACCAACATTGTCTACCTCTGTGGCAAGGTGGCCAGTCAGGCGGGGGTGGGCAGGGAGGTGGGTGGGGAGGACTCGGAGAGGACCAGGGCCAAGGCATCTGTTGGAGTTGCTTCTCCCTTTGCCACCTGCAGGGTGACAGCTCTATCCGGTACTTTGAGATCACTTCTGAGGCCCCGTTCCTGCACTATCTCTCTATGTTCAGTTCCAAGGAGTCCCAGCGTGGCATGGGCTACATGCCCAAACGTGGCCTGGAGGTGAACAAGTGTGAGATTGCCAGGTGACTGACCCCTGACCCTGACTGGAGCATGCTCCCTGGGCAGTGCTAACTACATGCTGGCCCCCGCCCAGCCATGCTGTGGGCACTGCTCACCTTCCTGTTTTCACAGATTCTACAAGCTGCATGAGCGGAGGTGTGAGCCCATTGCCATGACAGTGCCTAGAAAGGTGACCCTCCCATGCCCTTCCCTGGGCTTCCGGGCTGGGCACTGACCTCAGGGCATTGCAGGGTGGTGTTGCAGTAAGTACTCTCTTAACCAGCCTTGGCCTTGCCCGCAGTCGGACCTGTTCCAGGAGGACCTGTATCCCCCCACTGCAGGGCCTGACCCTGCCATGACAGCTGAGGAGTGGCTGGGGGGTCGGGATGCCGGGCCCCTCCTCATTTCCCTCAAGGATGGCTACGTACCCCCGAAGAGCCGGGAGCTGAGGGTCAACCGGGGCCTGGACACTGGGCGTAGGAGGGCAGCACCAGAGGCCAGTGGCACTCCCAGCTCGGTGAGAGGGTGGGGCAGCAGGGGAGTTGGGATAGGCAGATGGGGTAGGGCTGGTGTTTGTGGCAGCTCAAACTCACAACAGTGAAACCCTCTGGGGGCTGGGAGTGGGTAATCCCGAGGACTCAGAAAACAGGTTTTAGGTTTACAGGCCTGTAGGTCTCCAGGCGGCAACTGCTGAGAGACAGAAGGGCCCAAGGCCTGGGGCTCTTGCGAAACGGCTTAGCAGATGCCAGGGTAAGGGGAACCCAGGGAGGAGCTCGGCCTAATGCAGCACTGGGTCCCTCAGGATGTCGTATCCCGGCTGGAGGAAGAGATGAGGAAGCTCCAGGCCACGGTGCAGGAGCTACAGAAGCGCCTGGATAGGCTGGAGGAGACCATTCAGGCCAAGTAGAGGCCCCAGCACCTTCAGTGGGTCCAGCCATTCACAACCTTCCATTCAGTCCCCACTCCTCGGGCCACATGGCAGATAAGAAAAAAATAATAAAATGGCTTTATTTTCTGGTACCTCTCAGACTCTGATGACTGGTCATCTGGATGCTGGGTCTGGTGAACTGACTAGCCCTTGCGCTTCCCCCCAGTAGCCCTGCTGAGACTGTCCCATGGTGGGGGTAGGGGAGTGCCTCCAGATGCCCTACAACACAGGAACAGGGCCTTGGTGGGTGGGAACCACCCATGCTGATGTGCTTCCGAGCCTGTTCTCCATTTCCCAGTTCCTCAGAGCTGGCAGGTCTGAGCTATTCAAAGCCCTAGCCTAAGGCCTCAAAAATTTCCATATTCATCCCAAATCTGCCTTTCCTAGTCAACCAAAACATCTGGTTGCATGCAGTTGTACTGGCACTGTTGCTTGTGGGGAACTGAACCGACTAGCACTTGCGTGGTAGCCATGTTTTAAACTGCAGGCCCAAAGAATAAAAATAACATGGAAACCTTCTCTAAGTAAAAAGCTTAGAAGCAAAACAACAGCCTGACCCTAGTTTACAGGTAAGGAAACTGAGGCATAGAGTGAGACCAGCTTGCTGAAGGGAGATCCCGAGTCATAGCCTAAGTCTCCCCTTTCAAGTTCAGGGCCTTCCCCTGTGCAGAGCTTCTGCGTCTTCAGCCCTTACTGTGGGTCCTCCCTGGGCCTGGCCTCTGTGCAAGGGACCTGGAAGGAATAGACCTGTCAGGCCATGTCGAGGCGGGGCTTGGGAATAGGTTCTGATGACCAATTTAGTGGGTGATCCCCTGAGCCGGGAGGACACAGGGCTGTTTGGAATGGGTGTTTTGGCCACAGCAGGACTTGGTACATATCATGCAGGGGCCACCAAAGGCCCCATTCCCAGACCCCTCCTCTTCAGCATGCCATAGAAAACTACCTGGGTAGAGAAGTGCATGAGGCAGACGGAGAAACGTCCCTATCTGCCCACTTGGGTTTCACCCTTTATGCAAGCTATGTGACCCTGGGTAAGTCACTTCTCTCCAGGCCTCAGCTGCCATCTATAAAACGGGAGAGGGATTCGTCATAGCTCGATGAATGTGGTAGGTGGATCCAATCAGGGGTGTGGTCTGGGCTTCTTAAAGAGGCGATGATCCTGCTCTGAGCCTCTCCCGCACAGTGGGGACGATGGGCCCTTCCGGGGTCTGCATAAGTAGACTCAGTCACTAGTTCTCCTCCTGGCCCAAGGGAACTAAAAAAAGTTCAGGAAATGATCCCTGGAGCCCAGAAGGGTTAACTAGTCATGACCATGACTCTCAGCTTTACTGGCCCATTCTCTCTCTGGTGGGAACAAGAAAGGGAGGTAGGGGTGGGTCGGACGTAATTTAGGGACTGAGAAATTGGTCTTGAAAACACAAGGGAACAGAGTGGGTGATGGGTGAAACTTGCAATTTCTCACTTCCAAAGAGCCCTGGCCCCAACTGGGTCGCTTGCTGTCCCTCCTGGGTTTCAGTGACCTCTGTGCAAGGTCCTACCAACCCTAACAACCTGTGGTTGAGACTGACACAGGAGCATCACCTACCCCAATTTTGTGACTCAGGTCAGCCTTCTTTTTCTGCTCTAATCCCATCCCTATCCCCTCTCCACAGCCCCAATTCCTGAAAACCTCATGGTCTTCCCAGGGTCAGCTATGGCCACATCAAGCCCAGAGCTATGAGGCCACTGGACCTTTTCCAGTGGGCCAGAAAACATCAGATTCCAGGTGTTGAGGAGCTCCTACTTGGGTATCACTTCCCCTGAGGCCTGCGAAGGGCTGGGGGAACCTGCAGAGAATGTGTGGAATCCTGTAACACGCCTTTGATATTAGGAGGGTGCTGGGGAGAGGGAGAGGCTTGTTCAACTTTCCAGGGCTCTGAAACCCTGAGCACTTTCTCATCTCTGCATCTTGAAGGCTGGTAGAAAGCAGGAACCCCCAGTTCTCTGGGGTTGGGTGGGTAGTGGCAGTACGGGCCCCTAGGGGTCTACAGAGAGTTACACGGAGAAGGCTTGGGAGGAGGACCCTGGAGGGAACTGTAACAATAAAACTTTCATTTCACAAGCAGGGATACAGAGGCCCAGATGGGAGAGGGCCTTGTCCAGCGTAAAACAATGGAGGGCAGGGAGAGGCCAGGTCCTAAAGTCAGTCTCAACGCCCTCCCACATACAACACACCAACACAGACGCTGGTCCTGATTTATAATTTAATGGCTGTGCAGGTCCTGGTCCCTCATTTCTGCTGCTCACGGGCCCATTGCTCTGGGGTCAGAGTTTTCTGCTCAAAAGCATGGATGTGCGGGAGCTCTTCCACTAGGCACGTGTTCACCAGCCTAGGGGGAGAGATGGGGTTAGGAGTCGGAGGATGGGACCTAGGCCCTCGAAGCTAGGGTGACTCAGGAGACTGTAGGTGTCCCCAAGGTTTGTAGTCCCCAGGACGTGGGATCAGTTAAGGGTAGGATTTAAATCGAAATACTCGAAGCAAGGGACACGAAGGCGGGATACTTGAGGTCATGGGGCCACGTTGTAGGGGGTAAGGGAATTAGGTTGCAGGAGAAAGGGGAGCCGCCAGAGTTGTGGTCCGAGTTCTGACTGTGCTGTGCGGAGTGTTCCCGGGGCCTCACCGGTGTCTCTGAAGCAGCGGCTTCCCCTCAAACTTGGCGGACACCACCAGGACTCGGAAGCTGGACGCGCAACGGTTGGGGGTCGTGTCCTCCACCTCCTACCCGGCAGAATAATATGAATGAAGCCGCGCGCGTCCCCCACGAACACTTTTCTCCCGTTGGGGCGGCTCAACTCACCACGTGCTCCGCCTCCAGGTCCCGCTGCAGCTTCTCCCGAAGGTATTCGGCGCTGAGTTCCATACCCGCCGTCCAGCTGGGGCGGCAGCCCAGCGGGGATAGAACCCCAGCTCGTAACCGGGCCACTCTGCTTTCCGCCCTTACAGAAGCCACTTCCGCTAGGGCATCTACTTCCGCCCTTACTAAGGCGTAGGTAAACGCGGTACTCCGCCCTCAAGCAAGCCGAGCTTTTCAATAGTCAAGAGTTTCCACGCTTGCCATGAGTTAGCCAATCAGAGTGCGCGTAAGGACGGACCCTGCTGGAGCCGACGCTCATTGGCTGGCCCTCGAGGCTGGCGTAGCAGCATGGGTTCTGTGGGCGGGTTTCCAAACCTCTCTCCAGTCAAGAAAGGGGGCTCGAGGCCGCACTGCTGTGGCGTCTACGGTTCTTCGGGATTGTCCCCAAGCACTTTTTCCGAAACAAGCATCTTACAGCCCTAGAAGCCCCGCCTTTCCTGGGGTCCTAGGTCACAGCAGTCAAGCCCCGGCGGCGGCCCCTTACCCACAAGCCCCGATGGGCCCCGCGGGGGGCGCGGTGAGGCCGGGGCGATTCTACGGCGTCTACTTGCTCTACTGCCTGAACCCTCGGCACCGGGGCCGCGTCTACGTGGGGTTTACCGTCAACCCGGCTCGACGGGTCCAGCAGCACAATGGGGGCCGCAAAAAAGGCGGGGCCTGGCGGACCAGCGGGCGAGGGCCCTGGTAAGAGGGAGCGGGTCTCTGTGTCAAGAAGGAAGGCTTCATGGAGAAGGCGGGCCCCGCGGGGGAGAAGCCTGAGGAGAGGGGCGAGTCAGGCCAGTGATAGAGAGCAGGGCTGGTGTGGGGTCTGATGGGGCTGGAACGGGGGGTGGGGGTGGGGGGTTAGTGACAAGGGCGGGCCTATCACAGGGGAGGAGCGCGACAGGGAGGCGGTGCCCTGTGGCCCTCGGCTGTGGGACTCAGGGCGGGGGAGGGGGCTGACTAGGGAGGGGTCTGATGATCCAGGCTGGGGTCCGGCGACGGGGGCTTGGTGAGCAAGGCTGGGGTTGGAATAGAGCCTAGAAAGGAGAAGAACTGAACACCGTCAAGTACCTGGGACTGGAGCGAGGCCTGAGGTTGGCAGGTGCGCGGGACGTACCTCCCCGGAGGGGGTGGGGCCTCGCGGCTAGGCTTGAAGCCGGGTGTGAGGACTCCGAACTGTGGCCAGGGGATTCAGCATGACGGTGTTGGGGGCTCACGGGCCGCACCCTCGTTCTCCGCTCCCCCCTAACCAGGGAGATGGTGCTGATCGTGCACGGCTTCCCGTCCGCTGTGGCCGCCCTTCGGGTAAGAAAGGAGACCCGGCCGCGGGGCTTGGGGCCTGCCCCAGGCCGCCCTCTGCCCCGACCTGCCCTGACGCTCTTGTACCCCGTCTGCAGTTCGAGTGGGCCTGGCAGCACCCACAAGCCTCCCGCCGCCTGGCGCACGTGGGTCGGCGCCTGCGCGGCGAGGCGGCCTTCGCTTTCCACCTGCGCGTGCTGGCGCACATGCTGCGTGTGCCTCCCTGGGCGCGCCTCCCGCTGACACTGCGATGGCTGCGCCCCGACTTCCGCCAGGATCTCTGCCTGCCGCCGCCGCCACACGTGCCGCTGGCCTTCGGGCCTCCGCCGCCCCGGGGCTCTGTCCCGAGGTGCCACACCAGTCCCTGTGCTGACACCGAGCCTGAGCTGGACCCGGGCACCGCTGAGGCCTGCTGCACCCTGTGCGCTCACTTGCTCCAGGTGAGATCCTCCCAACGTAGGGGCGGGTCTAGGGTCCAGACAACTTAGGATCAAGTTGTTTGTTGAGGGACCACAGACACACTTTGGTCACCCTGCCGCATCTCTAAAATGGGGATGATAGTACTTGTGGCCATTCACGAACACATCAGTGCCTTTGCACTTTCCCTCTGCCTGGAAGGGACTTCCCTAGACCTTCTGTCTTGATCACATGTCACCTTTTCAGTGAGATCTTCCCTGACTCGCTATTTAAAATTGCACCTTTCTTGTGCACTGTCCTGCCCCTTTTTTTTTTCTTAACACTTACTATTGTCCGACATGCTATATATTTTATTATCTTATTAGTCTCTCCTCACCCCCTTACTAAACTCCACTAGGGCAGCTCTTGTTCACTACTGCAGATATTTAACGAATTAATAGATGATGGGCCTGGCTTATCTGAGCTCTCAGTGAATGTAAATAGTTGAGTACTTGCCATTGGGAGATGTGAACTGCCTGCGGCTACTTGGCCTGTAAGGAACTGCAGGTGTGGCTGCAGTGGCCAGGCTGTCACATAATCACTGCTAATGCTCAGAGGAAGTTGGACAGCTTAGTTCCTGGGGGCAAGTATTTTACCCTCTCTGTACCTCAGTTTCTTCATCTGTAAGATGTGAAAAATAGTAATATGTGCCTCATAGGGTTGTTTTATGTAATGCAGTGGTCCCCAACCTTTTTGGCACCAGGGACCAGTTTCAAGGAAGACAGTTTTTCCATGGACCGGGGGTCGGGAGGACGTGGTGCGGAGCTCAGGGGGTGATGAGCAGCCTGTTTCCTAATAGACCATGGACCAGTACTGGGCTGCAGCTTGGGTGTTGGGGACCACAGATGTAATGGCCCCAGAACAGTGTCCGGTCCATAGTAATGCTTTATGAAGAAATGCATCATTCCTCCTTGTGTCCTCTTACCTGCCTGCCACCTCTGACAGGATGAAGAGCATCCCTTGTGTTGCCCCCACCCTGGCTGCCCCCTAAGGGCCCATGTGATCTGCCTGGCAGAGGAGTTCCTTCGGGAAGAACCAGGGCAGCTTTTGCCCCTAGAGGGCCAATGCCCTAGGTGAGTTCACTACGCCTGCTCCTGCCTGGTCTAGCTCTGGGAAGAGGGTGCCCAGTTGCCCAGTCCAGGCCCAGGCAGCCGAGTCCTCATCCAGGCACCCAGGGCCTAGCCTGGAGGGGGCTTCTGGTGCCTGACTCTGTTTTCTCACACAACGCCTTGGTAGCTGTGAGAACTCAGTGCTTTGGGGAGACTTGATCTGGCTGTGCCGGAAGGGCACTGAGGAGGAAGAAGAGTCGGAATCAGAAGAGGTGAGAGATGGCTTTGGCCCCAGCCTCCCTTCCCTCCTCCATCCCCTGGGCTGCCTTGGACCAATCCCTTTTGCCTCCACAGGAACACTGGACAGACATGCTGGAGACTGATCCTCAGTGTCCCTAACCCTCCTCCCACTCCTTTTCGGTGCTACACACCACTCCCCCACCCCCACCCCCATGGGTCTTGCCAGGTTTTACTTGAGTTCAATAAAAAGTCTAAGTTAAGGGTACCTTCTGGTGTTTGTTGTGGGGCGGGGGAGGGCACAGGATGGAGCAAGTTGGCAGGGCCCCTGCTGGTCACCGGGGCTTGGGTGAGAGGAACAGAGGAAGGAGGAGGGGCCACCACTGGCCCAAGAATGTGACCAGCCCCTCCTCTGCCTGGAGGCCCCACTGCCTCAGCTTTCCCAGCTGGCCTCTGAGGTCACATAGGTCTTTGAAGGCTTCGGAGACTCACACCCTTACTCAGACTGTTACCTGCCTCCAGCGCCTGGCTTGACTTTGGACTTTAATCCACATTGTGAGGACAAAGCCTGAGGAGGAAGGTCCAGTGCTCTCTTCCCTTGAGGGCCTGTGGCTTCCGAGCCCCAGCCTCTTCTTGTCTCTGTCTGTGGAGCTGCCTTCAAACCCAGGGGAAGAAAAGCACCTTCTGGGGGCTGTCATTCTTCTGCCAGCCACGAGTGATGTTCTGTGAGGTTCTCCGGGAGCGTGAAGCTGGGGCTCACTCCCAGAGTCATTAGGCTCCAGCATCCTCATGCTACTTATCCTGTGTTGCCTCAAGAGGAAACTTCTTGGTCTGCTCCACCCCCAACTTCTTCACCCTGCCCACCCACATCACTCTGGACTTGCCTGTGGTCAGAGCCTGGAATGCCTGGGCCGCTGGGCCCTGGGCCAGAACTCTTGGCACCTTCAAGGCTGGCCTGGAGCGAGTGGGCAGGTGAGTGGCCTGCCCCATGCCTGCCTAGTGCATGTCCATCTTTCCCCTTCAGCCCTCTCCCCCTCCTTCACAGAGTCAATCAGAAAAAGCCACCTGACCTTGCAGGGGCAGTTCAGAGGGGCAGGTCAAGAGGCAGATTACAGCTCAAAAAACAAACCAAACCACTATCGGGGCCCTTTCTCCTTTTAGTCTTTCTTTTGTTTTCTACACACTAAATTCACATCTTGACGTTTTAGGTCATTCTTTTTTTTTTTTTTTTTTTTTGAGACAGAGTCTCACTCTGTTGCCCGGGCTAGAGTGCCGTGGCGTCAGCCTAGCTCACAGCAACCTCAAAGTCCTGGGCTCAAGCGATCCTCCTGCCTCAGCCTCCCAAGTAGCTGGGAGTACAGGCATGCGCCACCATGTCCAGCTAATTTTTTCTATTTTTAGTTGTCCAGCTACTTTCTTTCTATTTTTAGTAGAGACGGGGTCTCGCTCTTGTTCAGGCTGGTCTCGAACTCCTGAGCTCAAGCAATCCTCCCGCCTCGGCCTCCCAGAGTGCTAGGATTGCAGGCGTGAGTCACCACACTCAGCCTATTTAGGTCATTCTAAGTGTGGCTCCAGCTGGGGTGCTAAGGAGGGTAATAAAGAGGCTCCCCCACCCCAAACTCCACCCTTTCCTTCTGGGAGGACTGCCAAGTCCCAGCGCTGGCTCTAGATCCCTCCCACTTTAGAATTACAAAATCTTCAGCTCAGAGAGCAGCTGTGTGCTGACCACACTGCACGCACACTGAGCCACAGTACGCCGAGGTGGGCACAGGCCAGGTTCCTGAGAGGTCAGGTGAGTGCCAGAGTGGCAGTGGGCTGGGCCAGATCCCCCTCACCCTGCTCAGCTCCTGTGGCTGGTCCCTCTGCTCCGGCCTCTCCCATCCCTGCTTGTTCCCCATGGATATCCCCATTTCAGCGCAGCTCTTCCCTGGCCTGGATCCCCCTCCCTTCCTTCTGCCGAGTCATCAGAATTTTGCTCTTTCACATACCAGACTCTGGCCCCCAAAACAAGCTCAGTTGCTCAACTGGCCATGTTTGTCCCCAAGCCAAGATAGAGTGTGGCTAGGCAAGTGGAATGACAGGTCTGGTCAGCCTGGGGGTTTCTGCATGTGAGCAGCCTGCAGAGCTCAAGGAGGGGAACGGGTGGGGGCTGGGGCCACAGAGGCGCCCACTGGATGGAGGCTGGCTCTGCAGCAGGAAGTAGGGAGAGAAAATAAAGCTGGCTGGCAGGGAGTTAGGATGGGCAGGCCCTAGAGTTTTGCAAGTGCAGGCTGGAATCTCCTGGAGAGCTTCAAAAACGCTGATATCTGGGCTTCACCCCAGAGAGTGCTTTAACCCTGCAGTCCTCAACCCCTGGGCCACGGTCTGTGGCCTGTTAGGAAAACAGGGTGGTGCATCACCACCTGAGCTCTGCTTCCACACCCCACCCCCATCCGTGGAAAAATTGTCTTCCATGCAACCGGTCCCTGGTGCCAAAAAGTTTGGGGACCGCTGCTTTAATTGGTCTGGGATGAAACCTGGGCATTGGGATTGTGAAAGCTCTGCAGGTACATCAAAGGCGCAGCCAGAATGGGAAGCACTGCACTGGAGTTTTGAGTCCCCAGCTCCACCACTCACTGGATTTGTGAGCTTGGGCAAGTTGCTCAGCATTCTCAAACCTCAGTGTCCTCATCTTAAAGCAAGACTTCAGCAAATGGTATTGTCGTGATGGTAGTAAGGGGTCTGGTCTCTGACACAGCAGCATGGAGCTAGTCCAGGACACTTACCGCTACCCAGAGGAGTACGTGAAGGGGGTCCCGCTCGTCAAGTTCTTTGCAGAAGCGCTGGGGCCGCTGCAGAGCTTCCAGCCCCAGCCCGATGACCTGCTGATTAGCACCTACCCCAAGTCCGGTAGGTGAAGATGGCCACCCACCCTCTCCTGGGCTGCTGTCCCCACCCTGGCCTGCAGGGGCACACCCTCAGCCCTGCTCACCTCCAGTTCCCATCTCCCTCTCTCTCTAGGCACCACTTGGGTGAGCCAGATACTGGACATGATCTACCAAGGTGGTGACCTAGAGAAGTGTCACCGGGCCCCCATCTTCATCCGTGTGCCCTTCCTTGAGTTCAAAGTCCCAGGGCTTCCCTCAGGTGTGTGGGGGGGTGCTGGGGGCAAGTGGAGTGCAGGGAGTGAGGCCTGGGCTCCAGCTCACCAAACCTTTCCCTACCCATGGCTTAGGTTTCGAGACTCTGAAAGAAACACCAGCCCCACGGCTCCTCAAGACGCATTTGCCACTGGCCCTCCTGCCCCAGTCTCTGCTGGATCAGAAGATCAAAGTAAGTGGCAGGGGAAGCAAAGGGGAGACTTCTGGGGACATCCAGCTTTAGTCCTTCTGGGAAGGTCTCCTTCCTTCCTCGAGCCTTTTCTCATCTTGAGGGGGAGACTCTCTGCCTCTTGATCTGGTGGTGGTCAGACAACCAGGAAAGTGAGGCTGTTCAATGCAGACCCGAGAAAGGCAGAGCCCAGGTGATCACAGGCTCTCAGGAGAGGGGGCTGGTGGGAGCCCAGCATGTCTTGCTCCAAATCTGGGTGTGAGGGCATCAGTAGAGATTAATGTAAAATATGGCTCCAGAGACCAGCTAGGACTTTGGCATCAAAGCAAGGCTCAAATCCCAGCCCAGTAATACCTATACTGAGAGATCTCAAGTCAGCCTCTAAGCCTCAGTTTCCTCCTTTACCAGAGATAACCTCCCTCACAGGGATGCTGTCCAGGGTGACAGGAGGGCAGGACGGGGGGCCCAGGACTGGTGTGGGGCGTGCTGTGTGGTGATGGTGCTGGGGTTGAGGTGATCTGCCCCTGCAGGTGGTCTATGTTGCCCGCAATGCAAAGGATGTGGCTGTCTCCTATTACCACTTCCACTGCATGGCCAAGGTGCACCCTGATCCTGGTACCTGGGACAGCTTCCTGGAGAAGTTCATGGCCGGGAAAGGTGGGCCCTACTCGAGGAAGGAGGGGGGCAGAGCTGAGGAGCAGCAGCTAAAACTAACTCCAACCCCCATGTTGGTGCCCTGCCTCTTCCGTAGTGTCCTATGGGTCCTGGTACCAGCACGTGCACGAGTGGTGGGAGCTGAGTCGCACCCATCCTGTCCTCTACCTCTTCTACGAAGACATAAAGGAGGTGACACCACCTGTTCCTGCTTCCCTCCATGTCGCACTTGGGGGGCAGGATCCTCACAGAGGCCTGCCAAAGCCCTCTCAGGCCCCCTCCCTAGGGCAGTGCCCAACCCATCCTGGCTCTGCATCCTGCCTTCCCTCAGCCGCAGTGCCAGGTACTCTGTACAGCTCTTATCTCTAGTACCTGAGTCAGCCCCATGTGCAGTCACTGATCAGCAGTTCACTGCCCTCTATTCTCCCTGCCAAAGGGTTTGCCAAGGGTTTACCCTGGGACCAGTTATGAAAGAACACCGTCCTTGTCCTCACCCATGAGGAACCAAACACAGCTTATTACAGGATCACAGGGCAGGTGAGAGGATGAGTGAGATAAGGAGCTGGCTCTGAGTTTCTAGTGGTAGTGGCCAGGTCCCTTCTTAGGCTGGAGAGGGGGATCCCCTTTTGTTTGCTCAGTGAGCAGTCCAAACCTCACTGAAGAGCCCTGTGCTGCTCTAGAATCCCAAAAGGGAGATTTGGAAGATCCTGGAGTTTGTGGGGCGCTCCCTACCAGAGGAGATCGTGGACCACATTGCCCAGCACACATCTTTTGAGGAGATGAAGAAGAACCCCATGACTAACTATACCACTGTCCCCGAAGACATCATGGACCATGACGTTTCCCCCTTCATGAGGAGAGGTGGGTGCCCAGCCGGGATGGGTGTTGAGGGAGGGAGGGAGCAGCAGCCAGAGCCCGCCCTGAGCCAGGGGCCCCCTCTGCAGGACTTCAGCCCCCTCCTTCCCCTACAAGGCAAGGCTGGGGACTGGAAAACCACCTTCACTGTGGCCCAGAATGAGCGCTTTGATGCTGACTACGCTGAGAAGACGGCTGGCTGGGACCTCAGCTTCTGCTCACGGCTGGGAGTGGTGTTCAGCGGGAATCACTCCAGAGGGAGCGTGTGAAACAAGCTTGACCCATGGCCTCAAGAACAAAATATGATTTGGGTTCAATGCAGGCTTCTGTTGGAAGCCAAGAGGAAACCTGTGCTGAAAGAGTAAATGCCCACTGGTACCCAATAAGGCCAGCTGTCCCCGCAGCCTCCAGCTCCCCGACTTGTCCTGCTTGGGGAGGGCAAGAGTGTTTGGAGAAGTAAAACCCAGGAGACTCTGGCGAGGGGGAAAAGTATTTATTTGATCACAGAACACCTTTGTTGATTTCCCCCATGAGGGTGGTGGGAGTCTGCCAGCCAGCTTCACTTTTTCTTAGGCTCCTTACAAGCCACCACATACCTCTGGGCCACATTGAGGGGAGGGGAGTAACCATCTGCATAGGAGGTGTCTTCAAACAGGACTGAGTAGTCATCCTGGGGCTGCGGTGGAGGAGGCAGACAGGACGGGCTGGTCAGAGGCCCCCAGCCAGGCCAGCCCCCGCCCCCCTCATCTTTCACTCAGAGTCAGGATGTCTTACCCCACCATCCCTGCTCTTTTCTCAGCAACAGGGGGCCAAGGGCAGGGGCTAAAGCAGGAAGAAAGGAGACTTGCTCCCTATATGCTCAGGCCATAGCTGCAGGGCCTGGTGCCATTCTGGCACCTGTGTTAAGAGGATCAAGGACGGCCCAGAGGGCAGCAGGCAGGGATCCTCCCCTTAGGTAATGTGTGCCCAGGAGTCAGACTTGGGCACAAGCTTCCCATCTCAGGGCTCATATCCTCCACTGACTGCAGAGGTGAGGTGAGGCTGGAGGAACAGCAGGCCGCTCTGTTAGGGCTTGCTAAGGCTCCTGGGGCTGGCAAGGGGACTGCAGAGCAGACTCTGGGAAGCAGAAGAGGGAGGGCAGGTTCCTTTAGCTGAGGTGTGAGGTGAGGAGAAAGGGGAAAGACACAGGAGGATGACCCCTGACCTTCTTGGTCAGCCTGGTCCTGGTGTCATGACGGCCTGTGCCACAGAGCCTGCCTTACCCGTTGTGGGGGTGCGTGGATCAGCGCACGGTAGAAGCAAGTGGTCTGGGGATACAGGGCCAGCACGAGCTGCTCCTTCTGGAATAAGGCCTCCGGGTCTGTTTCAGGGTTGGCCTTCCACTGGGGCAGTGGGATGATCCGCCGCCGGCTCAGGGTGTGTCTCCTGGGGGTGAAGGGGGCTTATGTCAACCCACAGCCAGGTGGGGAGACTCCTTCCCAGCAGTGTGGCTGCCTCCCAGGCTCCCACTGCCCCTCCCCAGCCCGGACACTCACTCTTTGCCTTCTTCATCAATGTCATCTACCTCATACCTGTAGACAAGGAAGAGGCCCGATGGGGTGAGGTACACAATCCACGTGGGAGTGAGAAGGGGAAGGAGCCCTTGCTTCCTTCACACCCATACCCGCCCACAGCACCCTCTGGGGAGCTTTTCTCCCATTTTGCAGATAGATGGTCAAAAAAGCAGCTAAAGCAGGCATGGTAACCAGAGAGCGGCCTGGGGGCCAAGTGTCCACTCACTTGTTGGTGGCATGGCTGTAACTGACTACCTCAGCCAGGATCCACTGCTCGTCCCCGTCCACGGCCTTTACCCGGGCAGCCACCTTGTCTCCAGGTTTGGCCACATAGTCCCCTGAGGCTGGAATGGCCCCACAGAGGGGTGGGGGCCTGTGAGTGGAACAGAGCGTCAGTCCCAGGCCCTGCCGCCAGCCCCTCCCCTGCAGCTCCCGCCCTCACTTGTCACCAGGCTTCCCGATCCACAGGGGCAGGGTCATGGCTGACTGCTGCAGCAGGGTCATCAGCACGCCCCTGCGCATGGTCTTCCGGGGGGGCTCCGAGTCATTGTACAGGCCTGCGATCTTGGCCGCTGTAGGAAGGAAGTGAGCCCCTGAGGCGCCAGGGACAGGTGCCTGCCCCACACCCACCCTAGTCCCCAGCTGTCACATGTGGACTCAGCCTCCTCAGGCCTGGCTGCATATACCTGCCTGACTTCAAACAAGGCCAAGGTGGCACATGACAACATTCTGATGAGTGAAGGGTCTGCCCACCATGGGTTTGTAGGAAGGACAATAGGGAGGTGGGAAGCCAAGGAAATGGCAGCCAGAAAGGGCTGGAAGGCTGGGTTTGAGACACGCAGGGTGTGGCTGGGCAAGAAATGGGACTGGGCTGTGGCAGGAAGGAGGAGGCAACTGGCCCAGGCCACAGAGGGGGAGGGAGATGTGAGAGCAAGGGCGGAACCATCTGGAACACCATTCCTCCCAGCGTTGGAAGTGCTCTGCATTCCCTTCCCAGTGCCAGGTCCACCCTACCAGACACCCTGCGGATGATCCTACCAGGCTGCAGCCATGGGCTGCTCTCAGGAATCTCACACTCTGCCAGACTCCTTTCCAACTCACCTATCCGCCTCTCTTCCAGCAGAGACTTGATTTCGGCGATCTTATCTAGGGCCTTCCGAAGGATGCTGAAGGTGGGGAGGAGGGAGAGAGAGGTCTGGTGGAAGTACACAACACAGACTTCCTTTTCTAGTTACAGCAGGCTGGATGATTCAGACCAACCTTACTGCTGAAAATTAGAAACCCTTAGTAAGATTTTTAGTCTTAAAAGCATAAAAGACAAGACAGCAGGAAGTGGCCGGCCAACAGCTCTTAAGAGAAAGCAGGATCCCAGAGAGGTGAGCAAATGGACTGAGTGGCCTTTGACAAATCCTGAAGTGCAGCTCAGTTCTGGCAGCCTCTCACCTCTTGAGGACAAAGGGTCAAACTCAGGGTCTGCCCAAGATGGGACATGTAAAAGGAGAAACCCCCAGAGGTGGGGAGAGCTGCTGGTTCAGAGCAGGACTGGGGTGGAGGGAGCTCGTCTCTGAAAGGTTGTACCCAGACAAACCCCAGCATGGACTTGCAGTCTCAGGAAACTATGAAGTCAGTGTTTCGGGGGTCGAGGGTGGCAGGGACCCAAGTAACCTGGCAAAAGCAAATAGAGCTTTGCTGGAGGCAGGCTTCTTTATCCTAGATCTTGGGAAATCTCCCCAAAGAATATTTCAACAGCAATAAGCAGTGCAGACTCCGCTTAGGGTCATTTTTTACTCCTCTGCTCCCATGGCAAACCCTAGTCCATTCCTTTCGCAAACCTTTATTAAATGCCCCCATGGTACTAAAGATCTTTGTCCAACAGAAGGAAGTGCCTGTGAACAGAGCACGTGACCCATGGAGTTCGCCAGGCAGAGGCCAGAAGACGGGGATCGGCCAGGGGCAGCCAAACCAAAGCAGGGAGGGGTGAACAGCTTGCCGCTATGCATTGAGCGTCGCAGTTCAGTGTGGCTAGGGCATGGTGCAGGGGAGGGCTCAGCCAGAACCACCGCAGGCTTGTGAGCACTGGGACCTAGGCAAGCAGACATCCCAGAAAACAAGGAATAAAAGCCCAGAGGCCAATGGGAACTTTGAAGTTTGATCACTGCTTTTGGGCCTATTTGGAGGACATAGTTTTATGAAGCATATCCTAACTTGTAGTCTGTGATGTTTGTTTGTTTCTTTGTTTATTATTTATTTATGTATTAGAGATGGGGTCTCACTCTGTCGTCCAGATTGGAGTGCAGTGGTGGTGTCATAGCTCACTGTAGCCTCAAACTCCTGGGCTCAAGTGATCGTCCTGCCTCAGCCTCCGGAGTAGCTGGGACTACAGGCATGTACCACCATGCCCAGCTAAATTTTTAAATTTTTTTTAGAGACAGGGTCTTGCTGTGTTGCACAGGCTGGAGTACAGTGGTGCAATCATAGCTCACTGCAGCCTCGAACTCCTGGGCTCAAGAGATCCTCCCACCTCAGCCTCCTGAGTAGCTGGGACTACATGCACAAGCCACAATGCCTGGCCTCCTGTGATATATTAATGGAGTCATTTTCAACCCTAGCTGGACATCGGAATCTCCTGGGGAACTTTAAATCCCAATTGTTTCAGGCAAGAATTATAAACAGATGCTAAAACTATTGGGTTTAATGTGAATGGAATATTTACATAGTCTCAAAGTATCTCTCCACAAGATACTTATTAACCACACAATGGAAAATAGCAATAATTCAACACTGGAGAAACCTGGAAGACACTACCTTAACCAATGGGACAAACAGTATCTTGTGCTTTCTAATATGCTCTATGGAGGACAACATTACTTCTGTAGTATTACTGCCAAAAGTGTAAAACCTGAATCTAAGAGAGGAAATGTCAGACAACCCACGCTGAGGAACATTCTACAAAATAACTGACCTGCAATCTTCAAAATGTCAAGGTCATGAAAGGCCAAGACAGACAGGGAGGGCACTCTTCCAGACTGAAGGAGACTGAGGAGACAGGATACTCAATGCAATGGTAGCTGCATTGCAAAAATGGCTTTTTCCTTTTGCTATAAAGGCCATGGGCAGGTAAGATGAAATCTGAATAAGATCTGTAGTTAATGGTTTTATATAAGTGTTAATGTCCTCATTTTGAGAATTGTACTGTGGTTATATAGGAATGTCCTTGTTTTTAGGAAATACCGACTGCTGTGTTTAGAGGTCAGGGGTCACATCTACAACTTAAACGGTTCAGAAAAATACCACCAAACAAGTTTGTGAAATACTGAGTTAAAGGAAATTATTATTGTAGGAACTTACCAGAACCTTTAATGCTTTAATTTGCTCTGTGAATCTCTAGGACAGGAATGTAATGTTCCATTTCCTAAGGTTACTGCAGTTTGGCTGAGATTCAAGGAAACAATGTTTGTAAGATAATTCAAAAAGCAGCCGTGGCCAGGCGTGGTGGCTCACGCCTGTAATCCCAGCACTTTGGGATGCTGAGGCAGAAAGAGTGCTTGAGGCCAGGAGTTCAAGACCAGCCTGGGCAATACAGCAAGACCCCATCTCTACAAAAAAATTTAAAAATTAGCCAGGAGTGGTGGTATGAGCCTGTACTCCAAGCTACTCAGGAGATTATAGTGGACAGATCACTTGAGGCCAGGGGTTCGAGGTTTTAGTGAGCTATGATCAGGCCACTGCAATCCAGCCGGGCGAGAGTGAGACCCTGTCTCTATTTAAAAAAATAAATAAATAAAAATAAAAAGCAGTTTTCTGGAATGGAAACTTCTCCATCTCAGAGTCATAAAAGCTTCAGGCCATCTAGTATGACCTCCCAGCTGAGCCTGAGTCCCTGCCTCTGACAGCCAGCCAGCCAGCCTGGCAGCAAATCTCAGGGACAGTCCCACCCCAGGAGACCCCTGTACCTGGGACAGCTGAGGAAGGGCTTCTTTCCAGATGACATTCCTTTGAGTGCAGCCAACAGCCCAGAGCTCTAGCCTCCCTCCCCACTGACCATTAGTAAGGGGCTAAAACCACTGTGGGCCCTTCAGAATTTGCTAATACTACTGCATACAAATTCACAGCACCATTATTTGATTAGGGTGACTTTTTAAAAAGAAAAAAGGTAAAAAGCAATTCCTTTTGGCCTTCCCTCTTGTTGAAAGGGCTGGAGCTGTGCTTGCAGAGTTGGACAGAAAGCAGCAAAGGCCCAGGGCACTGCACAAGTGGAGCTGGCTGAGATCTGCCTCATCCCCCTCCACCACCCACCCAGAATAGGAGGGACCTGTGGCAGCCCTGTCAGCCTCTCAGACCTCTGGACCCTGGCTGAGCGGGAGAGGTGATCAATGTTAGCTTCCCAGGCACACGGCTTCTTTGCCCCCATAAGCAGGTATTTCTCCCTCCCTTCTGGCTCCTGGGCTAAGACTTGAACACTACATCTGGTCAGCAACACGGAACACTCTTCATGCCTCGGTGCACCAGCAAGTGGCCTGCATTCACTCTGCCCCCAGGCACTTGGAAAGGTTTTTAAACCTATCTATTGGGAAAATGCACTGATGCATGTAGCATCAGCAGTAACACAAGGTGACATGGGCTTTCCCCACCTAGACTCTGGCAGCAGGGGTGGCATCTCATCTACCTCTCCCGCTCTCCCTTCCCCAGAATAGTATTGGGCTGAGGAGGCCTTATCCAGTGTTTATCTAATGAATGTATGAAGGTTTTAGATTCTCAGAGTCTGAAAAAGTGAAATGGCAGCGGAATTGCAAGATGTTGGGCTCTGCATTTATGAAACCGAGCTCATGTTTCACCCTGGGGAAGTCAACACCAGAGACAGCCCACACCAAATTGGGTTCAGAGTCACTTTGTTCTGCCAGCAGTCAGGCTAGGATGGGATGGTTTGCTTTTTACTCTCACATGAGCAAGAGTCACTCCAACTTACACAAGGGAAACTCCAGCCCAGGAAAGTGGGAAGGGGCCTGGGTGGGAAAGGCTGGGCTGGAGAGCCAGGAGGAGGAGCCTATTTCCCAGGCCTCCATCGGAATGTGCCCTGCTCCTCCCTGCAGGTCAGCCTACTCTTTTGTTCTGCTCCCCAGCCTGGCACAGGGAGCCCCACCAGACCCCTCTGCCCCAGCTAGAAACCCTGGACTCTTCAACTCCTCCTCTTCCCCAGTTTGATCTCAGACACTGCTCTTGAACTCATCTGTGCTCTCTGCCCCCACTGCCACTGTCTCAGCTCAACCCCTCCCCTCTCTTGCCTGGCCTCCTAGCTTGCCTGCTTCCCACCCGGCCTGCTCTGCATACGGCAGCCAGGGTTTCTTTCCTGCTTTGAGTCTTCATTGGCCCCCCATGGCCTCTAGGATAAAGTCCATGGCACCGGGGGCCCTTCATGTCCTGCTCTCCTTGTCCCCAGCCATACAGGGCTAGTCTTCCCTCCCCAAATGCATGTGCTCTGCAGTCCCTCCTCCACGGCCTCTGCACCTCTGTCCCACTGCCTGGGCTTCTGCCTAGTCTGCCAACTGCTCCCTAGCTCAAGGTTGTGCTCCAGTCCCTCCCCCTTCCTGAGGACATCCTAGATCCTCACCTCTGCAGGACAACTTCACTATCCTACAACTGTTTTCTTTAGGGTGTCTCTCCTTTCTGGACTGTACCCTTGAAGGAGGACCCTCCCTATCCTCATGTTTCTACATGGAGATGGCCCAGTGCCAGACGTGGAGTAAGCACCAGCAAAGGTCTGCAGAACGGCTGACAGCAGGCAAAGAAAATATAGGGCCATGAACACAGGACAGAGCTGTGAGAGCCAGATGGGAGGAAGGATGAGCCCTGGAGCCATTAGTAATGCTCAGCGCGCTGCCTCTGGCCCATGGCTGTCACCCCCACTGGGCCCTGAATGTTAGCCATCACCTGCACACACAAGACAGTGGTATTTAAACTGCAGGTTGTGGCTCATTAGTGAGTCATGAAATTAATTTCTTGGGTAACAACCAGCATTAAAAAAAACCCAACAGCATAGCAACAGTAAGAGCTGGAACTCCTATTCCAACTCTAAGAGATACACACACATATAAAACAAATGTGTGTGCTGTAGAAAGGTACCTTATACCATTCTAGCAGGTCCACATTAAAGAATGGGGACTTTGGGTTTAAAATTGGGCTTTCTCCACTTACTAGTTGTGTGACTTTTGGCAGATCATGTAACCTCTCAGTGCCTTGGTTTCCTCATCTGTAAAATGGGGCTAATACTACAAATTACCTTAAAGAATTACCATGAGGATTAAATGAGGGGGTAAACACATAAAGTACTTGGAATAGTACCAGAAATATACTAAGGCCACATAGGGGTTATTATTATTATTACTGAGCCACATTATAGAATGTGGGTTATGATCAAAACAGTTTGAAAACCATTGGCATTAGGCACTTTACATACATTATTCCATTTTATGTTTACAATCCTGTAGGTAGTTATTATCCCTATTTTATTTTTTTAATTTTTTGAGACAAGGTCTTGTTCTGTTGTCTGGGCTAGAGTGCAGTGGCATCATCATAGCTCACAGCAACCTCAAACTCCTGCGCTTAAGCGATCCTCCTGCCTCAGCCTCCTGAGTAGTTGGGACTACAGGTGTGCACCACCATGCCCGGCTAATATTTTGTATTTTTTTGTAGACATGGGGTCTCACTATGTTGCCCAGGCTGGTCTTGAACTCCTGGCCTCAAGTGATCTTTCTGCCTTGGCCTCCCAAAGTTCTGGGATTAGAGGCGTGAGCCACTGCTCCTGTGACAACCAAGTCTCCGCTGAGTGACTGCCCAAGGTCCCATGACCAGTAAGTGACAGTGCTGACACATGCCTTGCTGCCATCCATAAAGTGGCAGGGCTGAGGGAGGAATGGGCCTAGAGAAGTAGGCTCCAGAAAAGGTAGGACCCAAGGCTGGGAGTAGGAATCAACTTCTGCATGGGAGGAAGGCAAACTGGGGATTTGGTCCACAGGTGCCTGTAGCCCAGTGCCCAGGCGAGGAGGGAGTAATGGCGGGGCAGGTGGGAAGGTACTCACTTGCACTCTGCCTCTGCATCGGCCTTGGCTGTTGTATAGAGGCCACGCAGCTTTGTCCGGTAATAAGGAGAAACTGTAGAGGAAACACAGGGATAAGGAGGTGTGGGCAAGGACAGCTGGCAGTAACGTGGCGTTGCTTCCGGTTCACCAGACTTTGGGAGGCACAGAGGCCATGGCCTGAAGACTGAGCTTTACTGGTTCAGAAATGCTCCCAGAGGCAGATGCCCCCATACTCAATGGGTTCATATTTCCTTATGATACAAATGCTATCCTCTCCTACATCTAGGAGACGACTTTCTAGCCTTTTCTATATCATGACACACCTAGAAAATATTTGTCAGCACACAGAAAAACACACAATTCTCAAAGCTACCCAGAGTTGCAAGGCACCAGCCCACGACCTGCAGGCCTCAGGGCATATGCAGGGACACCCTGGGAGGGAAGCTCTGCTCTGGAAAACCCAGCTCACCAGGGTGCTCGTGCGCTCCAAGGGCAAGTTTCCCTAGATGTGGCCTCATTTCACTGCCTTTCCAGTCCCCGGGGTTGAGGGATTTTTAAGGTTCTTTAGTACTAAGCAGTCTGTCACCAGTCTCCTGGGTGACTTTAGGTCACCCAGCCTAAGGGAAAACTGTTCCTCTGGTCCAAGGAGCAGTTCATTTTGGAATATGCTGATACATGCAATAGTCCCCTTTGAAAATGGTAACAGCCATGTTCCCAGTCTTGGCCACATCCCCTTCTCAGCCTCTTTCTCTCCTGAGTCAGCTACTCACTCTTGTTCTCTGTCTGCATCCGCTCGTGGGTCTTCTGAATGTTCACTAAGTTGTGTTCGCTCCGAGAACGCTCTTCCTGCAAGGAGGAGGGTCAACAGCATGTGAGGAAGGCCTGTCATCCTGCTGTGGCACCCTGCATCCCAGGCCAGAGGCCCCATCCCATAAATACAACCCTCATTTTCTAAATCCAAATTCAGGATAAGTTCAAGATGATTTTTTTCCCTGACTAATGCAAAAGCATTACAAAAGGCATGAAAGTTAAAATCGTAAGTTATAGCTTTCATACACTCCTTTATCAACCAAAGATAAATTGATCTACACGTTCAATGCAATCCCCATCAAAATTCCAACGGACTTCTTCATAGAAATTGACAAGCTCATCCTAAAATTCATATGGAAGCTCAAGGGGCCCAGATCAGCACAAACAATTTTGAAAAAGAAAGACAAAGTTGGAAGACTCAAACTTCCCAATTTCAAAATTTACTACAAAGTTGCAGTAATCGAGATGCTGTGGTACCAGCACAGAGATCAACAGAATAGAATCAAGAGTCCACAAATTAACACGGACATCTATGATCAACTGATCTGGGGAAGAAGGGGTGGAAAAGGATGCTGGAAACAGAGATGATTCCCTAAACAAGAAATTATAACTATACTTTTTAACCTTTATGTGAGAATTTTTAAGTCTCTGAGGGGTAGGTTGTGCTTTTACCTCATCTGGCAAAATAGGGTTAACAGCGAACGAAGCTGGTTGAGATCGCCCGCTAGTCTGTACCTAAGTAAGCCTACCCTTTATCAATGGGAGTGGATTGAGCAAGGACACCTGCTAGACAAATGCTGCTGCTGGCAACCTGGACCAGCAGAGTGGCCAAACCTAACATCCCTTCCAAAGGTGGACAAGTTTGGGTAAAAATCAATGACAAATGGAAAAGGAGAAATAGTAGCTGAGGTTAAATGGGTTACGCAACAAGGGAAATCCAATATTATATTAACATCTCAAAAGGCTCAGAGCAAGAGACTGTTGTCTCTTAGCTCAGTTATACCAGATGCCTGAAAGGGTGAAGCCATATGTCTGCCAAAACCACTCCTGCTTTTGGAACCTAACACAGTCACATGGAAACTTGCAAACCTGAGCTGCACCCCTCTGAGAGACACTCTGGTTATAGGGAATGATAAACTGGACTAATTGTTAATGACTGAATGGAAGTCTTGTAATATGCCAGTATCTTTTTTTCCTTTATTTTAACAATAAACTATTTTTAGAGCAGTTTTAGGTTTATAGAAAAGTTGAGCAGATAGTACAGAGAGTTCTCATATACCTGCTCTCTCTGCACACTTTCCCCTATTATTAACATCTTGCATTAGTGTGGTGTGTTTGCCACAATTGATAAACCAGTATCGATACCTTATTACTAACTAAAGTCATAGTTTCCATTAGGGCTCACTCTGTGTTGTGCAGTTCTATGGGTTTTGACAAACGCACAATATCATGTGTCTACCATCATAGCGGTTGGGATCGCCCACTCTCAGATACTCTACCACACCTCCCTAAAAGTCCTCTGTGCTCCGCCTACTCGTCCCTCCCATGGCTCTGACAGTCACTGATCTTTTTACTCTCTAGTTTTGCATTTTCCAGAATGTCATATAGTTGGAGTCACACAGTATGCAGCCTTCCAGACTGAGTTCTTCATCTTAGCAATGTGTGTGCCAGTATCTTCAGACTCTTATGCTCCCTGTTACATCTACTGAAAAGGGTATCATTTGGGAAGGAATTACTGGGAACTACTTCTTACTGGACTGCGTGGTGTACAACTGGCGGCAGACTGATGACTGTGTAGCTATAAACCTGGGTGATCAAATGTTTAGAAAGGTCCCTGATTATAATGGACAGAATATGGCAGTGACATGCCCGACATGCCACAATGAGCTACAGGAACAAATGCATATCATGCTCATATTTGTGAACAAAAGCTATTAAATGGGGAAAAAGTGGGTTTCTGATAGGGGACAGTGGACATCACATGGTGGGTCCAAATTCTGCTGGGGAACAGCCCCACCCTGAGAAAAGGAAGGTTATGGGAGGCTCTATGGTTTGCTCAGGCTAAATGCTAGGTATAACTACGACTCATCTCATACTAGTATGGGGAACCCCAAATTTTGGGGTACAAAATATGTATCCTAACTGCACTCAAGCCAATGGTACACAATGGCAACAACGCGCATGGTGGAGCAAACAACATTGGCCCACAGACTGAAAAGGGCTTTAGGAAAGACAGGCATTGGTCCGTGCATTGTGAGGCAAGTTGAATTCACATTTAATGAGGAGCACCACTGAGAGGAAAACGATTTGTTAATCAGAATAAGCAGACTAAAGTGAGTCCTCTTCCAGGAGAAAAGCAAGGAATGGGAATCAGTCTAGAAAGATGATAAGGCTTTAGTGCAGGGGGTCAAGTAGGCCCCATGTATAATGCTGGGTAATTATAGGACAACCCGGTGTGGGGACAGGGCTTATACTGTGACCCAACAGGGCCTCTTGGCTATTTTAATACAAATGGAGGCCAGAGTAGCCATGAGACAATGGCCCTGCATCCTAGCTGCTGAGGCCCAAGGGGCACACCTATGGGAATCTTATGGACCTCAAACCTGTGGAAGTCCTCTGTGGGCACCTGTAATTTACACCAGTGCCCCACGACTGCCCTTGATCCAAGAATAGAACAAAATGAGACAGATCTGGAAGTATATTAAGCAGGGATAGGAATTATTCTGAATACCACCTGTGTCTTTCCCACAGGAGAAAGGTTGAGTAGGCCCTGCCATATAACAGGAAACCAGTCTCAATACAAACCTGTGAACTGAGACAGGGTGACTGCCTTTGTTCCCAATTGAGCTGGAAACCAAAAATAACTGAATCATAGCCAACTGTAATGATGCCTGTTCACAGTAATATCTGATATACTGGCAAGGGCCAATTTTGTTGGAAAAGCATAACAAATATCTTTGTGATTTTTATTGATCTGTTCTGTCATGAAACTGAATTTTACCATGACCATATTGCAATATGGTATTGCATTCTGGTATTGCTGGCAAGATTCAGCAGCTCCCTTATATAAATAAGTCATATGATAATACTGATATATATGTTTATTGTTTTGTTTTGTTTTGTTTTTTGACACAGAGTCCCACTCTATTGCCTGGGCTAGAGTGTTGTGGCGTCAGCCTTGCTCACAGCAACCTCAAACTCCTGGGCTCAAGCGATCCTCCTGCCTCAGCCTCCCGAATAGCTGGGACTACAGGCATGCATCATTGCGCCTGGCTAATTTTTTTGTTTGTTTGTTTCTGTTTTTAGTTGTCCAGCTAATTTTTTCTATTTTTAGTAGAGACAGGGTCTCACTCTTGCTCAGGCTGGTCTCGAACTCCTGACCTCAAGCGATCCTCCCGCCTTGGCCTCCCAGAGTGCTAGGAATACAGGCGTGAGCCACTGAGTCGGGCCAGATATATGTTTAAAAAAATTTTTTTTTCTTTAGAGACAAGGTCTTGTTCTGTAGTCCAAGTTGGAGTACAGTGGTGTAATCATAGCTTACTGTAGCCTTGAACTCCTGGGCTCATTCAATCCTCCAGCCTCAGCCTCCTGAGTAGCTAGGATTACAGGTGTGCACCACCACACCCAGCTAATATTTTTTGTTTTTAATTTTAATTTTTGGTAGAGATGGGGTCTCACTATGTTGCCCAGGCTGGTCTCAAATTCCTGGCCTCAAGTGATCTTCCTGCCTTGGCCTCCCAAAGTATTGGGATTATAGGCATGAGCCACCATGCCTGGCCTATAATACTGATATTGGTGATCAAATGTAAGTAAGCCTCCTCAGAATGTAATACTGATAGAAAATTACTGGCCTGAGGAAGAATTTGATTTAGCTAAACATCAACTAATTTCTAATGTAAAAAGTTTTATGCAAATTTATCATAAGGTACAAATAGTGGTAGATCAAGGGAGGAAACAAGTAATCAAATTAGAGCAAAAATATGAAAATGTATGTAATGGCTTTATGGGATAGATTAGCTATTTCTTTCTTTCTTTCTTTTTTTTTTTAGAGACAGGGTCTCACTCTCACCCAGACTGGAGTGCTGTGGTGCAATCGCAGCTCACTGCTACATCCAACTCCCAGGCTCAAGCGATCCTCCTGGTTTAGCCTCCTGAGTAGCTGGGACTCAGGCGCATGCCACCACGCCCAGCTAATTTTTAAAATTTCTTTTGTAGAGACAGGATCTTGCTGGTCTCGAACTCCTGGCCTCAAGTGATCCTCCTGCCTCAGCCTCCCCAAATGCTGGGAATACAAGTGTGAGCCACCATGCCTGGCCTAGTTGTTTATGTCCATCCCTACCCCATGATGGCTCCTTCAAGTGTTAAGCATATTCATATTGATGCTATTGCTATATCTGTTCTATAAATGCTATGCTAAATACAGATGCTCAAACAAATGATGTTGTGCTGTAAGAAAGCCTAGGCCAAGGGCCAGAGGAGTAACCTGTACAAGAAAGGATTAACTCAGCAGGCCTGGATTGTCCAAACTCTGCACATTCTAAGAAAAGGTTTGACCCTTGACCAGCTCCTGAGAGATATCCTCTAAGCCCTTGGAATATCTTGCCTAGTAAGAGTGTCTTTGTTTACCTGGAGTAAGGGAGTGGAGGAAAAATGGGAGTGACTGCTAATAGGTATGGGCATTTTTGTTGAGCAATAAAAATGTTCTGAAATTGATCATGGTAATGGTTGTACAAGCCTATGAATATACTGAAAACCATTGAATTGGGCACTTTAAATGGGTGTGTTGTAGGGTATGTAAATTATCTCTCAACGTAGTTGTTAAAAAGAATCATCAAATCATGTATATAATAGAATATCCAACAGGAATGGTAATTATATCTCAAATTCCCTACCTCTCCCCTTCATTACGTTGTCTTGGTTCCTGCATGTCCAATTTCTGTGAACACAAGCCCCATCCCCACCCCTCCACAGCTCAGCATCATAGCCCACGGTCCCATCTAGGAGTGGACAGCAATAGCTTTTTACCTGAGTTTGTTTAATCAGCTGATGGAGCTCTGTGAGAAGTTCTGCAATGCGGGAATCAGCAGACACAAGGGCCATGGTCTACGAAGGGCACCTGGTGGCAGTGAAAACACAAGAGAACTCTGTTGGTGACTACTGTGAGTTGAATGGTATCTCCTCAAAAGATACAATGAAGTCCTAACCCCTGGTACCTAGGAATGTGACCTTATTTGGAAATAAGGCCTTCGTAGATACAATTAAGATGTACATTAAGATGAAGTCATACTGGAGTAGAGTGTGCCTTTAATCCAGTATGGCTGATGTCCTTTTAAGAAGAGAAGAAGAAAGACATAGAGACAGACACACACAGCGGGAAGACGGATATGTGACTACAACAGAGGCAGAGATTAGAGTTATGCAGCTGCGAGCCACGGCAACCACCTAACCAGCTGGGAGAGAGGCATGGAACATAGTCTCCTTCTGAGCTTTCAAGAAGGAACAAACCTTTGATTTTGGAACTAAGCTGACACCTTGATTTTAGAATTCTGACCTCCAGAACTGTGAGGGAAAAAGTTTGCCTTGTTTTAAGCCACCCAGTTTGTGGTAATTTGTTATGGTAGCCCTAAGAAACTAATACAGTGGCAAGTTGTCCTTGAATTCCACCCTACTCCGATGATACGTCTGTATTCAATATGTTCAACCAAGTCAAGGAGTACTTATTAAGTGCCTTCCAAAGGCAGCAGGCCCTCGCCCCAGCTGTGCTATTAATATTCCAACAAATGATTTAAGAATTCTGGTCTCCATTTGTAATCTGTAAAATGGGATCACCTCTGCTATATTTTAGGAAATTCAAATAAGATTGTATATGAAGACACTTTCCAAGTCACAAAGCACTGTTACTTTCTTACTATAGAGGAAAGAGAAATTAACAACTAAAAAATATCTCACTCAAGGCAAGGTGAATGTATTCTGATGAAAATAAAATGCTTTTGTACAATAAAAGGTAATTAGACAAAGAATAAAAAGACAATAAAAAAGTAATAAAAAGTTGTAACTAGGTGAAAAAGGACATATGCCTAAAGATAAAGGTATACTGGATAAAATAAAGACATTTTGGCTGGGTGTGGTGGCTCATATGCCCAGCACTTTGGGAAACTGAGGCGGGAAGATCACTTGAGGCCAGGAGTTTAAGTGTACCCTAGACAACACAGTGAGACCTCTGTCTCTACAAAAAATAAAAAAAATTAGCTAGGTATGATGGTGCACACCTGTAGTCCTAGCTACTTGGGAAGCTGAGGAGGGAGGATCACTTGAGCCCAGGAGTTTGAGGTCACAGTGAACTATGATTGCACTACTGCACTCCAGACTAGGTGACAGAGACCCTGTCTCTAAGAAAGAAAAGAAAAATTTTAGGGCACGAAATTTTGCACAATGCCCCACCTCTTAAAAAGTTTGTTCAGTTAACACATCTCCTTATCCACAAAGATCAGATTCACACTGAATGGAGTAAACTTCCCCCCACCCCCACTTAATGAACTGTGAACCTCTCTCCCTGTATTTAAATATTCATGTCCTCTTTTATTTGTTTCTCAAATCACAATTCATGTCCTCTTGAAGTCTCTGCTACAGTTATTAAAAAGAATAATATACAAAGACAAAAAAAAAACCCCCCCAAAACCAAAAAAGTAATACACAAACTAGGAATACAGGGGAACTTCCTCAACGTGCTAAAGGGCATCTATAAAAAACCCACAACTAACATCATACATAAAGGTGAAAGACTGAAAGCTTTGCCTAAGATCAAGAATGAGACAAGGATGTGCTCTTGTCACTTCTAGTCAACATTGTTCTGAAGGCTCTAGCCAGGGCAATTAGGCAATAAGATGAAATAAAAGGCATCCGGATTGGAAAGGAAGAAGTAAAACTATCTCTATTTGCAGATGATATGATCTTGTATACAGAAAACCCTAAGCAATCTACCAGATAACTGTTAGGACTAATAACGAGTTTAGAACTAATAGGAAAGTTGCAGGAAACAAGATCAATAAACAAAAATCAATTGTATTTCTATAAACTTGTAATGAACAATCCAAAAATGAAATTAAAACAATTCCATTTTACAATAGCACCAAAAAGAATAAAATACTTAGGAATAAATTTACCAAAAAAAGTACTTTTTTACTCTGAAAACCACAAAACATCATTGAAAGAAATAAGATCTAATTAATTGCAAAGACATCCCATGTTCATGTATCAGAAGACTGAATATTGTTAAGATGGCAATACTCTCCAAATTGATCTACAGATTCAATGCACCCCCTATCAAAATCCCAGCTGGCTTCTTCGCAGAAATTGACAAACTCATCCTAAAATTCATATGGAAACTCAGGAGACCCAAACAATCTTGAAAATGAAAAAACAAAGTTGGAGGGCTCACACTTCCCCACTTCCCAATTGCAAAACTTACTACAAAGCTACAGTAATCAAGGTGTGGTACTGGCATAAGAAACATCTAGATCAATGGAACAGAACTGAGAGACGAGAAATCAACCCTTACATCCACGGTCAACTGATTCCCAATAAGGGTGCAAAGACAACTTAATGGGGAAAGAACAGTCTTTTCAACGAGTGGTACTGGGACAATTGTACATCCATATGTAAAAGAATGACCTACCTCAGACCATATATAGAATGATCTCAATAGACAGTTCTCCAAAGAAGATATACAAATGGCCTCCAAGCACATAAAAAGATGGTCCAGATCATTAGCCATCAGGGAAATGCAAATCAAAACCATAAGAAGGGGTTGGGCACAGTGGTTCATGTCTGTGATCCCAGCACTTTGGGAGGATGGCTTGGGGCCCAGAGTTCGAGACTAACCTGGACTCTGTCTCTACAAAAAAATAAAGAAATTGGCCAGGCATAGTGGCATGTGCCTGTAGTCCGAGCTACTTGGGAACCTGAGGCAGAAGGATTGCTTGAGCCCAGGGGTTTAAGGTTACAGTGAGCTATGCTGATGCCAGTGCATTCCAGCCTGGGCAACAGAGCAAGACCCTCTCACCAAAAAAAAAAAAAAAAAAAAAAAAAACTTAAATCTTGAGAACAATCTTCTTTGACTTCATGTCCTCCTGCTTCTGGATACACTGGGGTGGAGGCTGGGCCTCCATGGCTCTGGGCAGCCCTGTCCCCACGGCTTTCCTGGACGCAGCCCATACAGCGACTCTCACTTGTTAGAGTCATGTGCCTGTGGCTCTACCCAGAGTCTGGAGGCTCAGAGGCAACCCTGCCCCCTAGCTCCACTGGGCACTGCCCTGGTAGGGACTCTTGCCCTGTGGCAGTTCTCTGCTTGGGTCCAAGGCTCTCCAGAGCATCCTTTAAAGTCTACATGGAGGTAGCCATGTCCCCACAGCTTGTGTATTCTGTGCGCTGCCAAGGTTTACCACCTGTGCCCTCTGGAGGGATGCCCCAAACTGTACCTGGGGCTGTCAAGGACCACTGCACTGGAATTCTGGGAACAGAGTGTCTTGAAATGGTTCTGTCCCCAACATCCTGACATTCTGGGCCTGCGATGGGAGTGGCAGTCCCCAGTGATACCTGAAATGCCTTTGGGATCATTCTTCCATAGTCTGGATGAATAGGACCTGGCTTCCTTATCCGTACTAATCTCCTTATCAAAGGATGGCTTGACCATGCCCTTTAGTATTCTCTCTGAACACACTTTTTCATTCTTTTCAACATGGCCATGCTGAGAATTTTCCAAATCTTTAAGCTCTGCTTCCCTTTTGATTATAAATTACATATTTAATTTGTTTCTGTCTTCTCGAATCTTACTATAGGCAGTCAAGAGAAGTCATACTGCATCCTCAACACTTTGCTTAAATATTTCTTCCACCAAATATCCTATTTCATTGCTCAGAATTTCTAGCTCCACAAAGCACTAGGACATGCGAGAGAAAAGAAAGTTTTTATCTGAGGAATGTGAGCCCCTTTTAATTATCAGGCCCAGAGAGGCCCTGAAATGCAACAGCAGTCACATCTGTCACCTCTCACTCCCCCTGGAGCTAAATAATGACCTTTAAAGCCACTTGTTATGTGGGTGCTAGACTGACACCAAGTAGCCATCAAATCCTATACTTTGGACACCATAACTCATACCCTCTCGTTCAACAATGGATAGCCAATCACTGATCAATGTGATCTCTGTAAACCTGAATTCCTGTCAAACAACCTTCTATCAGCACACTCCTTGTTCCCTTTTGCCTTTAAAAAACTTGCTCGTAACAAAGACCCAACAGAACACTGAGCACTCCCCAAGGCAACCTGGAAGTGTGTCCCAGGTTGCAGTCCTCAACCTTGGCCCAAATAAATGCTCTATATTAATCTTGCCTCAGCTTCTTCCTTTAGATTGACAGACACAAACCCAATTCAGCCAAGCTCTTTGCCACTTTATAACAAAAATCACCTTTCCTCCAGTTTCCACTAACATGGTCCTCGTTTCGATCTCAGACCTCATCAGAATGGCCTTTATTGTCCATATTTCTACCAACATTTTGTTCGCACCCTCTTCGGTAATCTCTAAGAGATCTCTGGGGCTTTCTCTATAGCTCTCCTCTTCTTCTAAGTCCTCACCAGCACCATCCTTAACGTTCTGTTGACAGCAATGTATACTTTTTCTAGCATGAACCTCAAAACTCTCCCAGCCTCTACCCATTACCCAGTCCCAAAGGTGCTTCCACATCTTCAGGTATTTGTTATAGCAGCACCCCAGTTCTGGCACCAGTTTCTGTCTTAGTCCACTCAGGCTGCTATAACAAAATACCTTAGACTGGCTAGTTTATAAACAACAGGAACTGTATTGCTCACAGTTCCGGAGGCTGGGAAGTCCAAGAACCATTAGTAGAAACAATCTGAATATATTGCTCTGCACCTTTTGGTAACTGCACTCCCATTTCACTTCGGGAAGCCACCCCTTACCTCAGCTCCAAGGATGGGTACATGACTTGGGCTACTACGAGTATTCCATTCTCCCTGACCACCATGACTAGTTCAGGAAGAGATATGTGACCCAAGTCTGGGCAAAGTCAATTGAGATCTTTCGCTGGTGCTATCTGCAAAGAGATACCCTCTTTTCATTTGGGTATTAACAGAATAGCATGAAAGCCTGGAGCTGCTGGAGGCATTTGCCTG
Organism: Propithecus coquereli; assembly: GCF_000956105.1. Lineage (NCBI taxonomy): Eukaryota > Metazoa > Chordata > Mammalia > Primates > Indriidae > Propithecus > Propithecus coquereli. The sequence goes on along the minus strand of NW_012152618.1, from coordinate 9,554,574 downwards.
CCTGAGAGAGAAACCAACATGGAGAAGAGCAGAATTGAAAGACAGAAAGTATTGGTGATGCAATTTAGGCTTCTAGATACAGCCATGCCTGAAGCTGGTTTATCCCTGGACACTTCAGCTAGAGTCTGTGAGGAAATAAAGAAACTATTTTTCCTCTGCTCTCACTCTGCAACAATCAACACAGAAGACTTCTGTGACCAAATGTGTGGGGATTTCTCCCTGGCAACAAGCAAGCGATCAATTGTACAGTGGACACCAGCTGGGTATCCTCTAATTCAATTTAATTCCAACAAGATACACAGGGCAAGGCATGTAGGAAGGGCCGTGGAGCTTCCATATCCCCTCTGGGTGCGGCACGCCATCCTCCAGGAACCTCCACATGTTCAGCTATTGGGAAAGCTCTCCAAACCTAAAGCTAGGCTTCATTACATAGGCATGACTGATTAAACCACTGGCAATCAATTTAACCTTCAACCCCTCTCGCCTCCCCAGAGGTGGGCACGGGGCTGAGAAGTCCCAACCCTGTAATCCTGCCTTTTCTTTCCAGTGACCAGCCCACATCCTGATGCTACCCAGGAGCAGCCAGCCATCAGTGAACTCATTAGCATACAAAAAAACATGGCATTTGAGACTCCAAGGATTTTAGGAGTTGTATGCCAGGAAACTGGGACGAAAACTAAATATTAATATATATTTTACAATATCACACATTCAACAAGTACCTTTTCTGCTTAGGATAGTTGGGGTTAGCTTTTTGTTATTTGCAACTGAGAAGCTTGGCTAATAAAGAGGAACTTTCATTAAGCACAGTCTGAAGAGGTAGTTAATTCTTAGGGACAAAGGTTGCAAGGTGGAAGTAACGTAGGGATAAAGCAGAAAAGAAAGGTTAAGAGAGGCTGAGTGCAGCCATTTTGACAGACACCAGACCCTAACCACCCTGAACAAGGAAGTTGCCAGCAAGTCACTAGGACTACCTGAGGATGGATGAATTACTAAGCTAAATGCCTCGTAAACTGTTTGTGCTTAGCTTTCTGTGACAGCAGTTTAGGATTAACCTTTATGAACTGACCTTAGTCAATGCTGGTCATGTATGGGGTTTTTGAACATATAAAAACATTACCATTGACCCATAAGGGGTCCCCCTCCTGCTTGGGAAAGGACCCCTAGTCTGTCTGTGGAGTAAGAGCTGTTGTCTGTCTCTCTCTTAATAAACTTTCTGTTGCTAGTTGACTTGCTCTCAAATTCTTTCCAGCACAAAGTCCAGAATCCACCTGGCAAGTTCAGGAGGCTTTCCTCTCTTCACTGGGGCACCCCCTAAATCAGAAGCATATAGTAACCACTAAACACCCATGCTAAAATTGCTGGCCCTTCTACTAGTAGCCAAGACCTCAAACAAACAAATCCAAACACCCTATATTTAAACCACTCCAAGATTAATCCCACAGGGCTTAAGACAATATGAGCTTTGTTGGGTCAAAGGGAAAGAAGGCACCTAATACCCTACTCTCAGATCGCACATCCTCAATCCAGTCATTATCAATAACAATCTACATTATCGATTGGTCAAAAAAAAAGTGAAGAGACAATGTTGATTTTTTTCCCCACCATGCCTATGTACTGGGACTTACCCAAGTGTTTCTCATTTAAATGTTATAGCAATCCTATAACATAAATATCGGCATATCCTTTTTATAGCTGGGGAAATGGAAGTCCAGATAAATTATGCTACATAACTCTGTTAAGAAAAACAGGTAGTTGAGGTGGGGTTGCAAAGCTGCAGATTCCAAAAGCTACACTCAGCCGGGTGCGGTGGCTCATGCCTGTAATCCTAGCACTCTGGGAGGCTGAGGCGGGAGGATCACTTGAGGTCAGGAGTTCAAGACCAGCCTGAGCAAGAGCGAGACCCCGTCTCTACCAAAAATAGAAAAAATTAGCCAGGTGTGGTGGCACGTGCCTATAGTCCCAGCTACTCAGGAGGCTGAGGCAGGAGGATGGCTTGAGCCCAGGAGTTTGAGGTTGCAGTGAGCTATGATGACACCACTACACTCTACCTGGGGCCAACAGAGTGAGACTCTGTCTCAAAAAATAAAATAAAAGAATAAAAATAAAAGCTATGCTCTTCCTCTCAATTCCAAATTTTGTCATAACTTCAGCATATTCAATAGTAAAAGAGATAGTGCACGTACATGCATTTTGTCTCTTGTAAACTGCCAAGCAACTGTTAGGCTATTAGGATTACACTGAAAGTATTACCAATAAAATTGTGATCGCTGTGGCAACTGAAAAAAAGAGACAGGAAAATGTGATGGTTAATTTTATGTGTCAACCAGACTGCCTAACGGATGCCCAGATAGCTGGTGAAATATTATTTCCAGGTGTGTCTGTCAGGGTGTTTCCACAGGGTTTGGACTGGGACTGTATCAGCTTTCCTGGGCCTCCAGCTTGCAGACGGCAGATCCTGGGACTTCTCAGCCTTCATAATTGTGCAACTCAATTTATCACAACCAATCTCTTTCTATATATCTATACAGTGACCATTGAACAACACAGGTTTGAACCGTGCAGGTCCACTAAAACGTGGATTTTCTTCCAGCTCTGCCACCTCTGAGACAGCAAGACCAATCCCTCTTCTCCCTCAGCCTACTTGATGTGAAGATGGGGATGATGAAGAACTTTATGATGATCCACTTCCACTTAATGTATTTTCTCTTTCTTATGACTTTCTTAATAATAATTTCTTCTAGCTTACTTTATTGTAAGAATATAGTATATAGTACATATACAAAATATGTATTAATCAACAGCTTATGTTATCAGTAGGGCTTCTGGTCAACAGTAGCTATTTAGAAGTTAAGTTTCAGGGGACTGGAAAGTTATACGTGACTTTGACTGTGCAGGGGGTTGGTACCACTAATCTCCACATTGTTCAAAGGTCAACTGTATATGTACCCCCCTCACAATGAGACCTTAAACACAATGGTAAGAAATATTCATCCAAAGCACGTTCTTAATACTTGCTTTACAGGGTTCTCTGCTTGGAAAATACTTCCATTCACTTTAAGAAAACAGCGTATACACATCTCTAAAGAAGTGTGCTTGGATTTAGCTTTTAAATGTGTATAGGTAAACCTCTCAGAATGAAACCTTAAACACAATGGTAAAAAGCATCCTTCAAGAGCATGTTCTAAACATGTGCTTACAGAGTTCTCTGCTTGGGAAACAGTTCCAGTTGCTGTCATAAAGCAGCACACCATGCATCTCTGAAGCAGCATGCTTAGAGCACTGTACACAAACTTCTGTCCTTGCACTTGTGACACGTACACCAAGAGACTAATCATTTCACTTACTTGTCTCTCCTGCCAGACCACGAGCTCTTAGAAGAGAAGGATGCAGTTTTATTCATCTTTATATTCCCAGCACAGGCCCTGGCATCTACTAAGTCTTCAAAACAGATTGCTGAACTGAACTAAATCCTAGTAAACCCTTAAAACCGTTTTTCAACTTAAAACACTGCCACAATTCTGAAGCTGGGCTATTCAACATCTTGTCCTCCTCATTCCCAGAAAAAAATTAGTCACTATCAACATACTTCAAGAGGGAATGTCTACTTCCCACCAAGGGAGAAGCAGCATTTCCCCTTATAAATTCATTCACATTCAACAGTAATGCCAAGCACCTGCTCTGTGCCAGGCATGAGGGATATATGGCAGAGAATGAGACCAAGAATCCCTGCCTTGCTCTTAGGCAACAGTCCAGAAAGGAACACAGACACTAAACAAATAGTTCCATTTACTTATTTGTAGCTGAAGCAAGCACTAAAGGAGACACAGAGGACAGAGTAGATAAATGGATAAATCTGAATATATAATGACAGAGAATGTCAAAGACCTGAAAGCAAATTCTCAGGCAGAAAGGACCTACCAAGTACCAAAGAGAATATCCATGTTAAATAAAAATTACAGGAGGTTGAGAAAGAAAAGAAACTTTTCATCTGAGGAATGTGAGCCCTTTTAAATTTTCAGGCCCAGAGAGGCATTGGAATGAGATAACCGACATGTCATCCCACACCCCTTAAGCTAAGTATCATTTTGAAGCCACCCTGCTATATGGATTCGAGACTGAGTGTTGCCACCAATAGCTATAATGTGACCTAACAATGTCATTCGCTAGACATCATAACCCATACTCTATAGCTCAAAAATGTACAGCCGATCACTAATCAACGTTATTTCTGTAAACCGATTACTGACAAACTTTTGTAATCAACCCCCTCTCTCAATTCATCCTTTTTTCTTTAAAAGCTTGAGCTTCTCCTTTGTTTTCTGGAGCACTTCCCAAGGCAACTTGGAAGTGTTTCCTGAGCTGCAGTCCTCAACCGTGGCCCAGATAAACTCTCTACCTATATTACTTTGCCTCCGTTTCTTTCTTTATGTCGACAAGGTCACTGTTCTGGACTAAGCCAATGTAGTATAAGCCCCAACAGACCAGACTAAAAATCAAAATGGAGTCACCCATGCTGAAGTTCCACATCACCAAACCTAAAATAAGTTATCTGACCTTCTGAGAAATCAGGAGAGATAACAATTTCCCAAACGGGCCAGTTTAAATCTTGAATGGGTGTGATAATGAAGTTCCCTTCAGCTTTAATTCTTACACAAAAAGCATAGCCTGAAGTAACCTGATGTTAATTAATCAGTTATTTTTCTATTTTTGTTTCCCTATCCCCACCTTGTAAGAAAAAGTAACTTCGAAAACTAATCCCCCCTTATTCTTTAATTCTGCTTTCTTCAGCCCTTTTCTGTTCATAATGCCAACCTCTTTCTGCTTAGCTCACTAGAACACTTATTCTATTTTATGCAAATCACAAATTTGCATAAATAAAAAATAAAGCCAACTGAGATCTTTAAGCTAAGTTTATTGTAATTTTTTCCCTTTTTTGGGTAAAGAGACAGAGTCTCACTATGTAGCCCAGGCTGGACTGCAGTGGCTACTCACGGGCAACGTCATAGCACACTACGCCTTGAATTCTTGGTCAAAGTGTGAAATGGATAACAGCTAGGCAGTGATTAGGGACAGAAAAGAGATCAAAGATTAAGGCTTGGGGTATTACAACCATTAAACATAAGGAAGAGGAGCAAGAATTAGTAGAGGAGAGGCCAGAGAGAGCGCAGGTTAAGGAAGAATGTTCAGCAAGTCAAATGAAGAGAGTGTTTCAAGAAGGGGCAGTGATCAATTGCATCAAATACGGCTACAGGATTGAGAACTAACTTAACACTGAACTTGGCAACCTAGAGATCATTGGTGGCTTTGAGAAAGAGCTGTTTCAGTGGAGTGGTGGGAACCAAAGCCTAACTGGAGAGGGATCAAAAGAGACCGCGAGGGGGAAAGGTGCTAGCGAGAATAGACTACAGCCTCTGGCTGCAAACGGGCACACAGATGAGGTATCTATCTGGCGGGTGAATGAGGTTTTACTGTTCTTAAGATGGGCACTTTCTGAGCAAACAATAAAAAGTGCTGGAGCTCAGGGCCTTCGTCAGACCTTATCTTCCTAACCCTGAGCTGAGCATCCCACCTTCTGCCGGCCTCCTTGTCAAGCTTCGCCTGCTGCGGTTTCCCACCCGGGCTCCCGACCGAAGGGCGCACGCGCAGAACCCAAGACGGCCGGGCCCGGGGCCTCCCTCCGTGGACCCCGCCCCTTGCCGCCCAAGGCGCGTGCGCACCGTCCCTTCAGCGCCGCCTCGGGGAGGCCGGAGACGTGGGGGAAGGACCCCAACCCTTCGCTCCCGCGGTCCTCCGCAGGTCCCAGGCCGCGACCCATCCCCACCTACCGCGCCTCGGACAAAACAAGCTCGTCTTGCTGGAAATTGCAACGGCGGGAGCAGGCGCATCCCTCGAACGCTTTTTCCAGAGTCTCTGTATGTTCACGCACTTGGGTTCGAAGGTTCGCGGCACGTCAAGAAACCCACGCGCTTTTTTCCCCTTTTATGAGCGTAGCCGAGCGCGGAGGACCCCTTTACGCATGCGCGGTCCTGCCTCTGTGCCGTTTCGCGCTGCCTCCTGGGAAATGTAGTTTTTACTTTGACACACTGTTGCGTTTTCTTGGCTGAACCTTAATTTAACAAGCCAGCGTGCTTGTGAGTTTTCAGTGTCTTCTCCTATCCCCCAAGGCCTCTACTGAAAATAAAAAGCAGCAGAACTTAAAAGCGAGCAGACTGTTGCTCGTTGGGGGAGGGCCCCAGAAAATATATGGGAACTCTACTTTCTGCTTAATTTTGCTGGGAACCTAAAATTGCTCTTAAAAAAAGGGCTTTAATACTGAAACTATTTCAACCCCAAAATTAACGCATCACTTTCTCCCATCAAGCTTGCATTTCGTTCTGTGGTCCCTAGCTCAGTGAATGACAGGACCATCCACCCAGTCTCAGTTCAACATCCCGCATTTTATGAATTGTACATTTGTAAAGGTCTCAGGAGCTATTTCTCCTGAATGTCAAATATTGACCCCTAATTGCTCATCAGGAAAGATTTGGGGCTCACAATTATTTTTAAATTTATCTTTAATATCTGATTTTTCTTAATTAATTTTTAAAGGTGTTTTGAAGTGTTGCCCACATGTAGGGAATTGCTTTGTCTTCCCCTTTCACATACAAATTTCTCAAGAGAATGATCTAGCCTCAGATTTCATTTCCTCGCCTCCCACTCAGCACAGTGTCCCCAGCCAGCACCTAGGGGTTATCCCTGACATCGCCTTTTCCCTCCCCTTCCATATTCAATTCACCACTAAGTGTCTACAGTATAAAAACGTATTTGCTGGACACTCATTCTGTAACAGACACTGTTGAAAATGTTTTGCATGTATTCATTCACATAACGCAGTCCATCTATTTTCCCTCTCCACCACGTCCACTGTAGTCCAAGGTAGAGGCACCTTGCCTAAAATACTGCAAAAGTTTTCTCTTTTTTTAATCCCAGGCGCTGAGGTTGAATTACTCATGTCTACTTCATGATACATTATTATCTTTGGGCTCTTCACTGCCTCTCTCCTTTTATATAATTGTGTCCTTTTAAACCTTTTCTCCACCCTTCCCCCCTTCACCAATAGTGTGTGGGAATTTCCTTATAAAACATGTTTAGTATGTGTGTATCAATTTACCTAAATATGTGCTATAAACCTTCTATTTCATTTTTCTCCCTCTCAGCACTACACTTTTAAGACCCATCCTTGTTGTATGTACACCTAGCTTGTGACTTAGAACAACTGTGGAATATTTCAACATGGGCAACCACATTTTAGTTATTTGGACCCATGATGATGGACCTCTAAATTGCCTCCAACTACTGGCTACCACGAAGAGTGCCACCGTGAACAACTTCACGCTTGGCCCCTCGTGGCCTGTACAGAGATTTCTCTGGAATGTATATCCACTAGTGAGACTGAGCAATGCCCTCTTAAATTGTCTCCTCTCACCCATTCTGGCCAGAGTGACCTTTTAAAATTGCAAACGTGTTCATGTCTTGGCATCCCACCACTTCTCCAATTCAGCCTTCTCAGTCCTCTTTAGGTCCCTGCTGTCCCAGGGCCTCTGCAAAGACCCCTGGAGCACATTTCCCTCCTTTATCTTCATGATTCCTCATCTTCCAGTCTCCCTGACTGGGTCAAATCTGTCTATTATTAATATAATCTCTCATAGCACATGTAGACCTCTGTAATTCCGACAGTAACACAAATGTCACAATTTTATATTTGTGACAGAATTTGATTCATGTCTGTCCTACCCCTCACTCCTTCAATTATAAGCTCCATGGAGGCTGGGTTTGTATCTGTTTATGCTCATTACTTTATCTGTAGCACTTAGCCTAGGGCCTGGCACATAACATAAATATTTGTTAAATGAGGTTGGTTAAGGTGGCTCTTGCCTGTAATCCCAGCACTTTGAGAGGCCAAGGTGGGAGGATCACTTGAGGCCAGGAGTTTGAAACCAGCCTGGGCAATACAGTGAGACCCCATCTCTATAAAATTTTTAAAAAAAATTTGTTAAAGAGAAATGAAGGTGTTATCTTCGCTCAGGGAGGGCCATGGAGGCAGCAGCATCTTGGTGCTATAGAATTTAGTCTTCAGCTTTGCAGGATCAGAAGTTTCATTTCAGCAGCAGCCTCTCAGGATAGACTTCCATTGATGCAACTTACAAGAGAATGAGACATAAACCATGAGCCCCCTGCGTTATCTGGGAAGAGGCTCACATCTGTCACAGTGGAGCTGACCTGAACACTCCCTTTCCCTGGGAAAGCCACAACAGGGCAAAGAAATCTCGGCCTTCCTGTTCTCTCCTTAGATTTCATTGCCTCAGACCGTTACATCTGAAATCCCTTCCCAAAGAACCTTGAAAAGTCACAGGGATATTTACTGAAGGTCTCTTGAGGATACAGAGGAGGACGTTACATAGCATAACTTTTTTCCCTTTTCTTTTCTCTTCTTCCTTCCTTTTTTTTTTTTTATCTTTTACTTTTTCTTTTTTTCCCCCGAAACCTGAAACACTTCAAAATAGCATAACTTCCTAACAATCCTTTTTACAAATCCCTCCCTTCTGAGTTCTACTGTTGAGGGCAAAGCTCACATCTCTCCCTCCTCTCTTCTTTCTTCCCCTTCAGAATCCTCTTTCTGCTTGGGGGCTTCTGGCACCTTCTAAGTAAAGCCAGCTACACATTTCTCACCTTGTACCTGTTCATGCCCAGCCATCGCCCATTTGAATAAAACAAAAGTCGCTCCGGCAGGATCAGACCTCCCATGGCAGGCAGGTGAGGGAAATTGTAACTATTCACGACTTAATGGTTTTGTCCCGGACGCATACACAGGGCTTATCATGGCCAGAAGGTGGCATAGTATGCAGGGAATCCAAGGGAGGAAGAAGATGCAATACATTAACTCTTAAACATCGTATTTTTTCTGTTTATCAACTAGATACACATTGCGAAAAAGTCAAACATTGCAGAGATCTGGAATCTACAATATGGGAGGTAAAAGTTTGCCGTAATCCCAGTCTAGGATATAACCACTATGGTGAGTTTGGTACACATCTCATTGCTCCCCTCCACCTTTTATTTTCAATAACTAAAATAATATTTCTTACAAAAATAGGATCACAGATGCGCTGCTGCCAGCTCCTGTGCAGTGCAAAGCCGCGTTGGGCTCTGGCCTGCCCTCCGGGGTGGACAGTGATGTTGGGGTGCGCTTCCTTCCCCATGGCCTGGGGTCCTGGGCACCGCCCCTGTGGTACCCGCTCCCCAGCGGTACCGGCTCTCCAACTACCTGCCCAACCAGTGTGTGTGGGGAGAGGTGCCAGGAAGGCGTTCCTGCCCTGCGAGAGAATAAATACATCTTCCCTACGAGGATGGACTGGTGTTTCGGATTGGACAAGGCACCAAGCAGAGCTCAAAGATCACCCTGACTGACCCCCGGGAGCCTCTTGCTCTTCCTCAGAAGTCCACCTTTGAAGACCAGCCCCACAGGGCCCCCCAGAAGCGGACGGTCCAGGAGTGGTCACACAGAAAGTCAGCTAGATCCTATGAAACCTGGATTGTTATCCTGCCCTGGAATCCTTCACCAAAAGTTACAGTGTGATGTTGCCCACCTGGTTTTTCTACATACAGCTGGACATTAAAGACCGCTCCGCGTTGACCCCACGGGCACGTGCCAGATGGTCCAGTGGAGAAGATGCCCAGGATTGCCGCTGCCGGTGAACCTGGGAACGCAGAAGCGACAGCACCAGACATCAGATGACAGTGGCTCCAGCTGGAAACAGATTTGAGACTTGAGATGAGAATCTTCATTGGAGTTTTTTTGTATATGATCTTGATCTTCCAAACCACGTTTACAAAATGAAACTGAATGCAGAATATATGGTGACAGGGGCCGAATCGATGGCTAATACGGGTATCTCAGATATTTCTAAAACCTGTTCGGGTTCTGTTTTTTATGCATGTGCAGGTATCACTAAGTTTAGTTCTGTAGGAGCAGTTTGCACAGGGAGGTGTGTTTTATTAATTACTGACATTATTGAGAATTGATAGTGATAATAAAAAGAATGATTTAGGTCAGTTTAATTATTAATTAATAAGTTCTCTACATACAATAACCACTTTATTGCCTGTACTCAGTGGGTGGATGCTCTCCACTGCCTGTCCCCCACAAAATGTTCCCTTAAAATCCCTTCCAGATATTTAAGAGTTTTATGGCATGACCCAATTGCTATAAAAATTTTAGCTTAAAGGAAAATCTATATTATGAAGTAACTATTTCTGTAAGGAGACATTTTAAGCAAGAGAGCTTGGAAAATCTAAATATCTACACCTGGGCCGGGCGTGGTGGTGGCTCACGCCTGTAATCCTAGCACTCTGGGAGGCCGAGGCAGGCGGATTGTTTGAGCTCAGGAGTTCGAGACCAGCCTGAGCAAGAGTGAGACCCCCGTCTCTACTAAAAATAGAAAGAAATTAATTGGACAACTAAAAATATATAGAAAAAATTAGCCGGGCATGGTGGTGCATGCCTGTAGTCCCAGCTACTCGGGAGGCTGAGGCAGGAGGATCGCTTGAGCCCAGGAGTTTGAGGTTGCTGTGAACTAGGCTGACGCCATGGCACTCTATCCTGGGCAACAGAGTGAAATTCTGTCTCAAAAATAAATAAATAAATAAATATCTACACCTGGGTAAGCACGAGCCATCTGTGTTTCCTTTTCTCTATGCGAGAGTGTTGATAAATGTGCCGAATCATCACTTACTTGCCAATAGACCTAGTGAAACAGGAAGTATTTTAAAAACAACACTGAACTGGGGGTCAGGATGCTATTGTCTCCTGAACCCATGACTAGAATTCCCTTGTACTCTGACTCCTTTGGTTAACTAAATGCACTATGCTATCCCTTATTTTGGCCTTCCTGGGACACTATTTTGTGACTTCCTGGTCTATGTGACTTCTGCTCATCCTTCCCAGGTCAGCTCACACCTTATCTCCTCTGGGAGTTGCTCCCAAACCTGGATTTTTACACTGTGCAGCTTGAACATGTCTTTCTTACATTACTTATTAAGCTGTGTGATAATTTTCTGCTTGTTGGACAAGCTGGAGTACAGGTATTATGTTCTGTTCACTTTTATATCCCAGCGCCAAGCACATGACTGGCATATGGTTAGTATTCTAAACATTTGTGGATTGGAGAATGCTAGCCTCTCTGGTCCTTACTTTCCTTTTCTGTTAAATGGGGTTTAGTTTCCTCATCTGTGAAACGGGGTTGGGTTTGCTGATGTCTAGGGAGACTTCCAGTAACAGAATTTATTATACTACTTTTTTTTAATATAAAAGGATTGACTTATTGTAGTTCAGATACATAAACTGAACATTCAAACATCTGAATATTAAAACTTAGTAACAGAAGTTTAATGTTCAAACAGAAGTATAGTTTTCAGGGAACACCCAGAAAAGTAATTTGTTGTCTAATCCAGAATACTGATAAAGATCACTTCATGATGTATAAAATGTTTCACCAGCAGTTCTATTCTGGCCAAGATGGGTCCCAGAAGTCCCTTCTCTCTTGGCCACCTCCCTCTGCCCATCCCTCCCCCCAGGGTCTAGGCTTCCTTCTTCCATCACCTGCAAGATCAAGGCCAGAGAGACATTCCCTGGCTCCATGGCAAACAATCACAGCGTCTTCACTATCTGTGGGACTAGGATTGGGCCTCTCAGTTTCCTCAGAGCAGAGCATCGGGAAGCTGAACAGGCAATACGGATGCTAGCAAAGCTTCATGTATTCAATCAGTCACTTACTGAGCTCTGAGTGCCAAGCATCGAGGATACAATGATAAAATGATGATAATTAAAGGCATTGTGCTAAGCCTTTATAAGAATTGGTCTTTTACTTCTCACAACAACCCCACCGGGTAGGTACTATTATTAATTCTGATTTTACAAATGAGGAAACCAAGGCACAGAGAGGCTGAGTAACTTGTCTAAGGGCATGTAGCTAACAAGGGATAGAACCAAGCTTTGGACTCAGGTAGCCTGGCTCCAGAGCCTACTCCTTTAACCACTAACTAAACTAAACCAGTGATTGCCTTCTAGTGGGGACAAATAATAGAGAAGTAAACAAATAAAAAAAGATACTTTCAGTTAGTGATAACTGAATGCTATGAAGAAAGTAAAAGAAAATCAGGTTAATGGGATAAAGGATAATTAGAGGTATGTGTGGTATTTTGGACAGGAATGTGCACTGACATGCTAAAGACCTGCCTCTGCCATTGCACAGAACTTCCAGAAAGTGCAGGTCACATGTAGTTCTCTGTGTCCTCAACACTGGGCCTGGGCCAAAGCAGGCACCACTAACTATTCGGGAAGGGAGGTTGGAAGGGGAGGAGGATTCCCTGACAGGTGCCTCCACATACAGAGTGGCCAGACCTTTGCCAGTGTCTGGCTAGCTGTGTTAATTCAGAACAAGCCCTGGAATTGGGGCTCGGTTTTCCTTCTTTGAAGAATGGGTTAAAAACAGTACACCATGTGCCTGGCTCTAGGCTAAGCCCTTCCACGCATGGGGTGCTGTCATCGCCCTCCCTTTTCAGATGAGCAAACCGAAACTGAAGTGTGCCCAAGGTCTCCCAGCTAGTCACCATGGCGGCCTGGTGGCAAGGCCAGCACTGCCCCCTAGCGGGAATCTTGGGAATTTGTGGGAGTGATTACAGTTGTCACAATAACGGGAGGTACAGAAAAGGTCCGGACAATCCCACACAGTAAAGTACAATCCCACATTCTGCACAACATTTGACGGTCCCGATATACATTCATGAAGGTAAAAAGGTTATTTATAATTACCCAAGCCTAGAACCTAACCACATCATAGGTCATGAGAGAGGAATTATTTTGCTACGCTCGGTGATAAAGCCCATCACTATCCAAGAACACCTATCTCCTCATTTTCTTCACTTTAATTTGTCTTGATGTATTATCTCTGTTTCAATTAAGATTGTTTTCTCCTTTTCTTATCGTCTGGTTTGTTATTATCATACCAATTCTGTTTTTATTCATGTGTCCTTCTGTCTTCACTTTCATTTCACAAATCACACAAATCACCCAAATCTGGAAAACAAAAGCTAAATTTAATTCTGGTTCAGGCAAGGGAGTAACACAAGCAGAAGTGTAGCTTCTTGTTCAACAAAGGATGAGACTGGGTTGTTACAGGGTTTGGGGGAAGGATGGAGTTTAGGGAGCATTGAGGTGGAAGGGTTTCACTGGGTTCACAACAAAGCGGGGTGTGAGTAGAAAATTAACATCTGTCCTGGGCTGAGAAGACAGTCCTGTTTTGTTGGAAACTAGAGTTAAAAAAAGAAGTGGAAAGTTTTGTCTGCCTATCTCCCTGTCCCAAGATAGCAGAGCAGATAAACTGAGTGGGCAACCAAAGGTGTGACCTCTCTAGGCCAATGTGACTCACTAGTTCAGATCCATCAGATGAGAGTGGAATGTTCCATCTTCATGGTTTTCTTTTCTGAACTTAAAATTCATACTAATTCCAGCCAGACGTGGTGGTGTACCTGCAGTCCCAGCTACTCGGGAGGCTGAGGCAGAAGGATGGCTTGAGCCTGGGAGTTTGAGGTTGCAGTGAACTATGATGATGCCACTGCACTAAAGCCTGGGCAACATAATGAGACCCTGTCTCAAAAAAAAAAAAAATTATACCAATTCCTTTCAAGCCAGCAATGGCATGTTGAAGAAAACAAAATCATACAAATCCCTATTAAATTCACACTTAACCTTAAATTCTTACTAACTCATATTAAGTAGGTACAAACATCTGCTTACCTCATTATGTCGTCTACTTCAGTATATCCATGTTTTGAAATGCATATTGTTTTATCATAAATTAATGTCCTTTTCTGTCTCCTTTGTGTTACAGTGAGGACACTATGTTGAGTTTTTTGGAAACTACGTGATGAGTCCTGGTGCAGTGCTTACTCTGTACCAGGCACCGTGGCGAGTGCCTTTACACGTATTGGCTCATTTGATTCTCTCCCCAACTCTAGGAGGCAGATTGTTATTATCATCCGAGGCACAGAGAGGTGAAGTGACTTGTCTAAGGTCACAGGAAGTAGGATCAGGGTTTGCACCTGGGGCATCTGGCTCCACCGTCTGCACTCTCAGCCACTCTGCAGCCTCCTTCTCTGGGACCCCATTCCAAAGGGGCATTGGGTGTGACAGGGCAGAAACCAATGATCCGGCACATAGCAGTCCCCGCCCCCTCCTTTGTCAGGCCCTGAATCTGAGCCAGAATTGGGATGGGGAGATCACCTGTGTGGTTATGACCCCAGGCCTAGGAGGGGCATGTGACCTGCTGGCCATGATCCCAAGGACTGCTTATACCTGGACCCTGCCTGCCTCTTCACTCCTCCTGAAAGGGGCGGGGATCTCTGTGGAAAAACACCCAGCTGGGCGAGGAAGGAGGTGAGGGGGGCTGGGACTCACAGGACCGACTCTCTTCCCCTCTCATGACTGGTGTTTACTGGGCTGGGTTCTGGGCAAGGGCCAGATTGCATCAGACAGAGCCTGATGGGCTGAAGCCAGACTGTGGTCTGAGGAGGAGCCTTATAAATTGGGGCGAGTGGAGTGGGAGAGGAGAGCCACTTGGTCAGGAAACCAGACACAAAGCTTTGGAAGACGATGAGAAACAACGAGAGCAAGCAGGACATGATGGCCAGCTTCCCTCGAGCAGCCAGCCCCTCCCAGCAGCCAACAGGTCCCGAGGACGAGGACCCGAGCCTGGATGAGTACGACCTCTACAGCCTGGCCCACTCTTACCTGGGTAAGCCACTCTGTCCCCTTCCTGGTCCTTCCACTGCCCATCTCCTCTGGGCCTTCTCGCCACACCCTGTCCTCTTCTGGCCAGCTTGTTCCCTTGACCCCTCAGGTCACCCCCTTCTAATAACCTTACACACAGTGGGGTCCCTCATTCCACAGATGGGGAAACAGCTGGTCCGCTGTGACTGCCCCAAAGCTCCATGGTGGCCTGCCTCCCCACCCGCCCCCAGTCTCCCACTCTTTCCACCCCTGAAGCCCTGACCACCTGCCTCTTCTCTGAGGCCTCTGCCCACTTCATCTCTGACTCTTGCCCTGCTTATAGGAGGCGGAGGCCGGAAAGGTCGCACCAAGAAAGAAGCTGCCACCAACACCAACCGCCCCAGCCCTGGTGGGCACGAGAGGAAGCTGGTGACCAAGCTCCAGAATTCGGAGAGGAAAAAGCGAGGGGCACGGCGCTGAGATGGAGCTGGAGGTAAGAAGTCAGGGGGCCCAGAGAGCCTACAAGGGGCCTCTGCCTTGAAAGGACAGGCCTGAGTGTGTGTGTTTGGGCGGGAGGAGGGAGGGATCAGGGAACTGCTGCCTCAACGTAGAATAAAATGAGACACACATTTGGCTCTGAGTTTCCTAGTGACCAGAGCAAAGGGGGAAAACACTGAATCTTTCCAATTGGACAGAAATTTGGTTTACAGACAGAAACTGAAGCCAGAGAGGGTCAGGCCAAGGATTTCCCCTGTATTAATTTATTTTATCCTTACAGCAACCTTCGGAGGCAGTTTCTAATATGATCCCATTTTAAAGAGGCAGAAACTGAGGCACGAGAACATTAAATAATTCTCACAACCTCACGAGATGGAACAGGGACCCCTTTTAGGGACCTGCCAGGCCCCTCACAGAGCAAGTGGGCAGGAGAGGCAGAATTAGAACCCAGGTCTCTGTCCCTTTCACCACCTGCTTTCCCTCCCTCTAGATGAGGCCAGACCACGGACACCACACCCAGCAATGGAGACAGGACTATGGAGGAATGAGGCCCTGGGGACAGGATCCAGGCCTGCTTTCCCCACCCCCCACCCCCAGGACTTACCCCACCTGACTGAGTCGCCGAGGGGCTGCCAACGGAGCCCTGCCAACCCCAGCAAAAAGACAAGATGAAGAGCAAAAGGCAGGGAACAGAGAGGTGAGGGCAGGAAGGCACCAAGGAAAAGAAAGCCACTGAGGAAACCGGAACTCTCCGACAGTGGCTGCCACAATAAACAAAGTACAGCAGCTGCAGCTTATGTGTGTGTTTTTATCTCTACTCTTTGTGTGTTTTTGTTTGGGCACATTTCTGCCTGCAAGTGCCTTCATTTGCATGAACCAGTGAGAACATTTTTGGTGTGTATTTGTATTTGGCGTATGTATTTGGGGCAGGGAGTGTTCCTGTTTTTGTAAGGGCTTAGGCTGTGAGCCTGTTGTTTGGTTTGTTTTTTTGTTTTGTATGTTTTATATTTTGGTGCATACATTTCTGTGGTCTCTTGTGGGGTGCAAAGGAATTTTCTTTGTTTCTTTGCAGTGTTGCCCATGAAACCCCATGATTATGTCCTGTTCATATAAAACCACCAAAATGCCTTTTTTTAAGACATGGGGTCTTGCTCTGTCACCCAGGCTGAATACAGTGGCTCAATCATAGCTCGCTGCAGCCTTGAACTCTTGGGCTCAAGCAATCCTCCTGCTTCAGCCTCCCAAGTAGCTGGGACTACAAGCATGCATCACTAGGCCCAGCCAATTTTTATTATTTTTTGTAGAGACAAGGGTCTCACTATGTTGCCCAGGCTGGTCTTGAACTCCGGACCTTAAGTGATCCTCCCATCTCAGCTTCCCATCTCAACCCGAAGTGCTAGGATTACAGACATGAGCCACTATGTCCGGCCTAAAGTCACATTTTGAAGAGAATGTTATTTATTGGTGCAAGATGTAGAAAACAGAGATTTAAAATATTAAATGTCCTAAGTTACTCAGGGCTCATATTCAAGGATTCTTATTGTCCTTAGGTATGAGGAGGGTCCCCAGGCCAAGGTGGCCGCCAGGATTGGGGGTTCTGGGAGGTCAGCTGGGGGAGGAAGGTTCTTATCCAGTGTTATCAGTCTCAGGACCAGAGTTCGAGAAGAATGTAGGGCAAATAAAAAGTGTGGTTGGAGCTAAGAAGATGTATTGATTGAAATACAGGTTTGGGCTGCTGTAATGGAGAATCAAATAAAACAGGATGGAAAGTTATTTCTCTCCCACTTAACAGCTCCAAGGGTAAGTACTCCTGAGCTCAAATGGCAATTCCATTGCACTGGGGAGTCCAGCTACTTTTAGCTCATTGGCCACACTCAAAACATGGCTTTCACTTTCAGGTGCAAAATAGCTTCCCCAATGCCTGCCATCACACCTGCATCTCAGCCTGTGGAATAGGAGGGGGAAAGAGACCCGGGGGAGGCCATGCCTATTCATTTTTAAGGGCAAAACCTAAAAGCATAACACATCACATCTGCTCGGAATTTAGTCATGGCCACACCCAAATACCAGAGAGGGTGGAAAATGTAGTATTTAACTGCTTAGCCACGTGGGAGCCAAAACTTGCGCGAGGGCAGGGTTTTGTTATTAAAGGAAGCAGGAGAGAGTGAATACTGGAAGAACCAAGCAAGAAACATTGTCCACATGCAGACTCAACAGAAGTGGGGGCAGAAAACTGCTGGGTCTGGCTCTGGACAGAGCCTTTTTCCTTTTCTCCTGTCCCTTCTATCTAAGCCCTAGGCTGCAGAAGTTGAAACCGATGGTTGGTTCTTAAGGACCCAAGAATATCAACAGAGGACTGAGGCACCTGTCAGAGCAGTCACAGATGCACAGCAGACTATGGCCAGCTGGAACCCTTGGGGACCTCTATCCACCCACCTTCCCTGAGTCCAGCCTAATAACTGTCATGGAATCCATGACTGGCAAGGACATTAAAAGACCTCTGGCCCAACTCCACTCCACTCAACACTGCGATAACTTCTGCTAGCTTAAAATACTGCTAGGGATAGGGAACTTGCTACCTTTGAAGGTTGCCTAATTCCCTCTTGGGCAACTCCTTTACATGGGCTGAAATCTCTCTCCCACCTACCTGTGAGCAAGCTTCTGTCTTTCTGATCCTTTCTGTCCGAGACTACTTTAATCCCCCCATTTCATGAACCTCAGCTCAGCCCTCTCCTCTTTGAAGTCTTCCCTGACTTGCCTTTCTACTCACTGGCTCCTGACTTCCACCCCAGACCTCTTCTCCAGGAGCACGCGGCAAGCCTGGGCCCAGAATCTCATGGTCATCTCAGCAAATGGCTCATGCAGATTTCCCCTCCAATCCCTCTTTCTATACAATATTTATTAATCCAATAGATGTTTATTGGATGCCTACTGTATTACCAGGGCCTGGCTGAAGGCATGGACTGCAAGGAGGGACAAACGGGATCCTGGTATGATTGGATCCAGGTCTTAGGGCCACTATCAGCTCTAGAACCCAGGGAGCAAATGGCAGGATAAACACTGGGCAGAGGGCTCTCAGCCCAGCATAGAGCTGGGTGTTAGCTTTGGAAAATCATAGCAACAGCTCCCGGGTTTGGGCTCCTACTCTGTGACAGGTGTTTTATAGGCTTTGCTGTATTTATTTATTCCTTATAATAACCCAATAGGACACGCTATTATTGATCCCCCTTTTCAGACCAGAAAACCAAGGTTCAGAGAAGTTAAATAATTTCACATAGTAGGAGCTGGGATTATGAACTCAGGTCTGTCTGATTTTTAAGGCCTAGACTTTTTCCTTTTTACTATATGCATGAGAAGTGCCATGTACTGACAATGAGGAATCCTAGACTCTATTTAATTTCTTGTCAATTACTCCTCCGAGTCTCACTTGCCTCACCTGTCAAATGGCGAGACTGGCCTCTCTTCTGTTAAAAGACCAAACGAAGGCAGGGAAGTGCTGTGTCCCTAGCTGGTGTGGTCACTCCCTGCCTACTGGGTCCTTTGACACTGCAGGAGGCCCCACACAGCGCCCCCAACTCCTGGCCTCTGATTGGCTTTCCCCAGCCCTGTCCTTCCCTGGCACAACCTCTGCCTGGGATGCCCTGGAGTGGCTGTTCCAGGAACTGTTAAGACAATTCTTGGAATCACAGAACTTTTGGATCTGGAAGGATCCTGTCTAGAATCTCCTCTTCTATCTCCACCTCCTTTCTCTATACTCTTTCTTCTTCTTCTTCTCCTGGTTGCATGTAATGTCTGTTTCCCCAATTTGGGGGGATCCTCCTGAGAACTGAGAAATCGCTGACTTCTTGCTCCCCTCAGGGGCTTACACAAACATCCCCATCAGGTTTCCATAACTCAAAGGATTCCCAGTTCCTTGCAGAGAATTAAGGCACTCACTATGGGGCTGTCTGTTCTGCACATATCCTGAGTCTCCTCCCTCCCCTCTCTCAAAGGCCAGCTCTCAGACACATTATATATCATTTTAAATTTCAGAATCTCCCCAACTTGATTTTCAACTAGTACTCCCTAAGGTAATACTACTAATAGTAGCAGTCATTGCTGCCACCATTGGTGATCTGCCCTGGGGCTTTCCCCGCTTCGGCTTTCCCATAGCACTTCTGTGATGATTTCTGCTGCACGTGCATTCAAGCTATACCATTTTTACTATACTGTATTGACCTAGCTTTTCAAAAATTACCTCCCTACCTTTTTTACTCAAATGTATTTAAAATGGAAACCATTTTGTGAACACTGACATCAAAATGAACAAATAAATAAATAAAATGGAAACTACTGCCTATAACCACCCCGGATGGAAAACCATACTCACGTGTCACAATTGGAAATTAACTGCAAAAAGAAACACCTAACAATAACTTTTTTTTTCTTATTTCTTTTTTGTTTTATTACTTATTTCCATGTCCTATTCAGCTGAACATTAACTATAACTTTTTAAAAAAGTTTATCTGTGCACTACCTACGACGGTCTGGCGTACTAAGACTCACAAGTGCACACACTTGGGAAAACACCCATGTGATATTGTGATATGATGAGAACATTGTGAGAAATACATTTGTCCACATATTTAGTATCAGAGATAAAGGATTGAGTGCCCACTGCAGCCAACGAATAAGAAAAACAAACTCATTGTTTTTCTCTATATTGTCATACAACACTTCTGACACCAAATGTGTGGTTTTCCACTCCAAGCAATTCTCTAGTTCTCTGTGGATACCCACTGGGTGTCCTACAATTTAATTTGACGCTACTCGAGTAGACCCACGGGTTAGGGGCTCAGCGCCACAAGACTGCCTCCACTTCAGATGCCAACTGCAAACCCAGGCCTCTCGTACTTCTGACCCACCAGCTATAAATCTGAGGTTCCCATGACCCTCTCCTTGGGTTCAATAATTTGTTATAATGGCTCACAAAACTCAGGGAAATGTTTACTTATATTTATTGGTATAGTATAAAGGATAAAACTCAGGAACAGCCAAATGGAAGAGATACATAAGGCAAAGAATGTGGGGGTGGGGAGTGGGGGTGGGAGTGGGGACCATCCATGCCCTCTCCCAGCACCTCGATGTGCTCGTCAACTCCGAAGCCCTCGGAACCCCTTTGTTTAGGGTTTTTATGGAGGCTGCATTATATAGGTGCAATTGATTAAATCATTGGTCATTGGTGTAACCTCACCTCCAGCCCTTCTCCCCTCTCTGGAGGTCAAGGGCTGGGGCTGAAGCTTCCAACCCTCTGAGCACATGGTTGGCTCCTCTGGTGACAGCCTCATCCTCCTGGAGTCCCCTCATTAGTATAAACTCAGGTACGGTTGGTTGAAAGGGGATTGTTACGAATAGCAAAAGATGTTCTTTTACTATCACTCAGGAAATCCGAGGGTTTTAGGAGCTCCGTGCCAGGAATGGGAATGAAGACCAAATGCATATTTCTTATTATATCACAATTCCACAAGTTGTTTATGAGCAAGACTCTGTGCCAGGTGCTTTGCATTCCTGAGGGATGGCCTCATCGTACTCACTGGGAATTAAAGAAAATACTGATGCCTCACTCCCACTCCCAGGGAGTCTGGTTTAACTGGTCTGGGTTATGCCCCCGGCATTGGGACTTTGGAAAGCAATTCTTTTTTTTTTTTTTTTGAGACAGAGTCTCACTCTGTTGCCCAGGCTAGAGTGCCGTGGCGTCAGCCTAGCTCATAGCAACCTCAAACTCCTAAGCTCAAGCGATCCTCCTGCCTCAGCCTCCCGGGTAGCTGGGACTACAGGCACGCGCCACTGTGCCCAGCTAATTTTTTCTATATATTTTTAGTTGTCCAGCTAATTTCTTTCTATTTTTTTAGTAGAGACGGGGTCTCGCTCTTGCTCAGGCTGGTCTCAAACTTCTGAGCTCAAGCAATCCTCTCACCTCGGCCTCCCAGAGTGCTAGGATTACCGGCGTGAGCCACCGCGCCCGGCCTGGAAAGCAATTCTAATGTGCAGTGAAGCTTGAGGACCACTGATGCAGTGGGCTTTTGTCACACATTGCATTTACCAAAGATGGCCACAGTAAGAGCTCCCATCTCATACACTCTTCTTTCTCATGGTGTGACCCTGACACCTTCCCATCCAATGTGGGGACAGGAACTGTGTCCTTTGCTTTTGAACATGGGATGACCTTTAGGACTGCCTTGACTGATAAAAGTAGTGCTATCATAAAACGCCATGCAATCCACCTGGCACCCGGGGGTTCTTGGAACCCAGCTGCCATGCTGTCAGGAAGTCCAGAATGGTCCCCTGGAGAGACAGGACGGAAAGGCCACGTGCTGTTAGTGTTCTGCCCTTCAGCCCAGCCGAGGTCCCAGCTGAAAGCCATCATTCGCCAACACACGGGTGACTGCAGGGAGCCTGCAAGTCATTGCAGCCCCAGCTGTCAAGTCACCCCCAGCAACTCCATCTTCCCAGATGAGGCCAAGGCAGTGTGGGGCAGGGACAAGCTCTCTCCAACTTGTGACCCAAGGAATCTGTGAGTGTGATAAAACAGTTGTTTTCCACCACCGCATTTTGGGATGGTTTGTTACACAGAAATAGGAACTGAGGCAGCTTTAGAGTTCCCCAGAGCTGTGCCCAGATCCTGTCTGTAAACCTGACGGTGCCCTGGGACAAGTTATTATTTACCCTGTATCTAAATCACCTCATTTGTAAACAGGAGATGAAGATAACATCCATCTCCAAGAATGGTTTTGAGAACTGAACAAAATTGTGTTTTTAAATACTTAGCGGGGTACGTAAGAAGAACTTAAAGAGGCAGCAGAGTCATAGATAACAGCTTGGGCACTAGACCCAGGATACATGAGTTCAAATCCCAGCTTTCTCTAACTTATCTGGGTGACCTTGGATGAGTAATCTGACCTCTCTATGCCTCAGTTTTCTAATGTGTAAAATGGAATGCCAATAACATTCAGCATGGGTTGTTGCTGTGATTAAGGGAGTTAGTGTTCTAAAATGCATAGTAAGCACCGTGTAATCCATGATTAAAACAATGATATATGAACACAGTTTAGGTGTGCAAGCAATGTGACTCTGTCTATTGTTTAAATTTCTATTTCCTCTTCCCTTTCAACCAGGTAGCAGGTGTTCGATGGGGGTCAGGTTAAGGTTTTCCCTGTCCCTTTGCCCAGGATTGCTCAGGAGTGGAGTTGGGAAGGGATATGGAATCATCTGGGCCTTGATATCACATTGGCACACTGGCATTTGCCAGGGTGGTCCCTTCTTCCTGTCCTTTCTGTCTGCTCTTTACTCTCAACACACCACCCCTGCCTTACCTGTGTCCTCTGGGCCACTTCCTACAGCCCTTGTGTCACACTGGAGTTCATGGGCACTGCTGGGGTCTGTCTGCTGGTCTCAAAGCAGAGCATGGGAGCCCTTTCTCAGGGACATACCAGTTCTAAGTTCTCTTTGTTTCTTCCTCAGATTGCTTCTTTCCTTGACTTGGGGAAATATTTTAAAGTTTGCTCCCTATCACCACACCCTAACCCCATCCACCTCGCTCTGACAATTCTCTGTGCTTTGAGTCCCCTAAGGCCGTGGACCTAAAAATGAAACTGCAATGACAGCCTTGCATCCTAGCAATAAAAGCCACTCAGCCCTCACTGGGAAAGGGGAATGGGCTGAAGGTTGTTAAAAATGATGGGAGGCCATTGGTTTGGACTCAGATCCTGCACTAGGTCTCAATAGACCAGACCAAACTAAAGTGGGGTCACTCATGCTAAATGCCACATAATCAAACTGAAACTCTAAGGAAGGTGATAGATTCCAAAACAGGCCATTTTTTCCTGAAAATAGGAGATTCCAGACTACCTGAGTCAGGGTGATATGGAAGTCCCCTCTGCTTTAACCCTTATAAAAACGTAACCTGAAGTAACCGGATGTTAAACAATCAGCTTTTTTTTTATTGTTCTATTTCCTTGTCCCCGCCGTACAGAACCCACAGTTCTGCTACTGCCCAGTGGGGGCTCTCATTCTATTTTGTAGACTGGAGACTGCCCAATTCATGAACCTCGAATAAAAGCCAACTAGATCTACAACTAAATTTGTTGTCATTCTGGTTTTTGACAAGGTGGAAGGGGAATGGGGTAACTCTACCTTGGTTTGTATATAAAAATATTCGTCAGCCACAGTGATGACTTTCATCACACCAGCTATTCACCAAAGCCTGGTCACAGGTCACTGCTGGCCTAAGGCTGAGCCAAGAGTGAACCAAGTGTGCTGACACCCATGCGCCCGCTTTCTACAGAGGGCTTTGGCCTTCAGGGTGTCCCAGGGGAGCGAGCAAAGAGGTGGTCCTGAGCGAAAGCACCCAGCCCCTGAGTGCCATGCTAAGCGGGGGGGCACCTGTGGCCTTTGGATCACATGTGGCCCTCCAGATCCCCGAACGCAACCCCTGGACTGAATCCAAACTTCACAGAACAAATCCTCCTCCTTCCAATTATTGCAAAACACTGAAATTATAAAATTAATGTTTCTCTGTAATCACTTCATGGAATGCTCATATCAGCTATATGTGACTTTATCCAGTTCTCTCTTTTCTGGAAAACTAGTTTGGAGGGTTTTATTTGTTTTTAAATGTTTAGAGAAATAATCATTTATTCATTCAACAAATATTCACTGAGTACCTACCACACGCCAGGGAATATGCTAAAAGCTGTGAACACAGTATTAACTGTGACACAGAGACACTGTCCTTTCCTCAAGGAGCTTACATCCTAGTGGGGGCAGACAAACAATTACAGGTGAACAGACAAACAAGCATTTCAGCATGGCTTGCATGGCTTGTGTATTTTTAAATGCCTTGCTTAAGGAAAGCCTCGCTGAGAAGGTAGCTTTCAAGCAAAGGCCAGAAAGAAGTTTCAGTCATGCTGAAATTCCTGTTTATTTCCTTAAGTGCACATAGTACCATCTGACATGCTGCATATTTTACCTACTTATTTATTGGCTGATATTTTTTGCCACTATCTCCTTGGTGCCTGAACACAGTAAGTGATTAATAAATATTTATTGACTGTCTGAATAATGCTATGAAGAAAATAAGCATTGAGCTGGGTGCAGTGGCTCACGCCTGTAATTCTAGCACTCTGGGAGGCCAAGGCGGAGGGAATCTCTTGAGCTCAGGAGTTTGAGACCAGCCTGAGTAAGAGCAAGACCCCATTTCTACTAAAAATAGAAAAATTAGCCAGGTGCAGTGGCAGGCGATGGTAGTCCCAGCTACTTGGGAGGCTGAGGCAGGAGGATCGCTTGAGCCTAGGAATTTGAGGGTGCTGTGAGCTATGATAACACCACTACACTCTAGCCAAGGCAACAGAGTGAGGCTCTGTTTCGAAAAAGAAAGAAAGAAAAGAAGGAAGGAAGGAAGGAAGGGAGGGAGGGAGAAAAAGAAAGAAAGAAAGAAAGAAAGAAAG
>NW_012152618.1:9496842-9529189 GCF_000956105.1 Propithecus coquereli | reverse complement strand
TGTCCCTTCTGCCTCAGCCTCCTAAAGTGCTGGAATTACAGGCATGAGCCACTGTTCCCAGCCAGTTAATGTTTCTTTGAGGAGTTTACATTGGAGCTCAGACCCGAATAATTATAACAAGGTACAAGTGTATGAAAATAGGAGTATTAGTTACCTATTACTATGTAACAAGTGACCCCAAAATGTAGAGGCTTAAAAAAACACACCTTTATTATCTCACAGTTCCTATGGGACAGGGATCTGGGTGCGGCTCAGCTGGGTGGTTCTGGCTCCCCGCCTCACAAGACTGCAGGAAAGGTGGTGGCCAGGACTGCAGTTATCTTAAGGCCACACAATGGGGAGGGGCGGGGAGCAGGATCTGCTTCCAAGCTCACTCAGTGTTGGCAAAGGACCCAAGTGCATGCTGGCTGCTGGTCAGAGACCAGCTCCTTGCCACGTGGGCCTCTCCAAAGGGCAGCTCATGATGTGGCAGCTGGCTTACCCCAGAACAAGAATTCTGAAAGAGAGAGAGCAAGCGATGGCACACAAGACAGAAGCCATGGTCTTTTTTTGTTTTTTAGAGATAGGGTCTTGCTCTGTTACCCAGGCTGGAGAGTAGCGGCCTAACGACAGCTCACTCAAACTTCCAACTCCCGGGCTCAAGCAACGCTCCTGCCTCAGCCTCCCAAAGTGCTGGGATTACAGGCATATACTACCATGCCTGGCTAATTTTTCTATTTTTTATAAAGATGGGGTCTCACTAAGTTGCTCAGGCTGGTCTTGAACTCCTGCCTTCAAACGATCCTCCTGCCTCAGCCTCCCAAAGTGCTGGGATTACAGGCGTGAGCCATTGAGTCTGGCTGCCATGGTCTTTTTGTAACCTAAGCTCAGAAGTGACATCTCATGACTTTTGCCATATTCTATTTCTTGGAAGTGAGTCACTAAGTCCAGTTCACACTAAGTCCAGTATCACTATCAAAATAGCAGGGCAACGTCAGGGTATTGGGGGCAGAGAAGATTATGGCTTAGCTACGGGGCCCTTATCCTACTCACAAGACCTCAGTCAAGAAATGACTGTGCAGAGTGAGGTCAGGAAAGATGGGGGCACAACCAACCTGTGAAGATTTCTGATTTCTGGAGTGGTACCAATTCATGTCCAAATGGAGTAGAAAAGGAGCAGAGTGACCCACCAGACTTCAAGGGGCTATGTGGAGATCTATGGCATTGAGAGCTGAGGCCTAATAGGACAATGGGTTTTGAGAGAATACCTGAGTGGTGCAGGGCTCAAGAACCCCACAGGCCCCTCTCCCGGGCTCTGGCCACTTTGTAAATTTGTAGACTGAGATTCACACACTTTTGGCTGGTAAACAGATAATTAGAAATATATGCCAGATGAGGTCGCTCCTACCTGTAGTCCCAGTGACTGGGGAGGCCAAGGCGGAAGGATCGCTTGAGGCTGGGAGCTCAAGACCAGGCTGGGCGCTCAAGACCAGGCTGGGCAACACAGGGAGACTCGTCTCTACGAAGAATAAAAGACGTAATCGTTGTCAAGTGGTCAGGAAAAGCCTCCTGAAGGGTGACGAGGCGCTGGTGAAGCTGGAAAGTCAGACACCAAGGTGGTGTTACAGATCTAAGAAACAAGAAAAAGTTAAGCTGGTGGTTCCTGGCGCCTGATGGTGAACCAGGTTATAACGTTGCTCTGAACAACAGATTCAGGCGCCACAATGGCCTTTCCCTTCCAATAGGTCTCCACCCACGGGTACCCTGAAAGATGGGAGCTTAGTGTATTCCCCTTTGTGTTACGGTTATCTACTGAGCCAGACGGGAGAGGGGCCTTTGCAACGTACCAACTGAGTTAAATACAATTTCCCAAATGCAAACTGCGCATTCTGGAACCTTGGGATTGGAATTCCTGCGTTAGGCCATCCCAACCTCTCTCCTCCACATCAGGCCAAACGCTCCAACTGGGAACGCTGACGCACAAGTCTGTCCCCGAGAACTACAACTCCCAGCATGCCCGGGGAGATTTTTGCGCGAAACTTGCTGGTAGGTGTGATGGCTTAGCCTCTGAGCACTCCGGCCTGGCCCGACAGCCTTCGCGCGTTCCTGGATGACGTCATATGACCATGCTGAAGCCACTGCCAGGTGGTGGGCGGAAGCGTTTGGGAACCCAGCTGGAGAGTTGGGGGAGGGCAATAGGGTTAGGGGAGGCGACCCATTGCCCTGAGAAACCCGACCCAACAAGCGGGAGACTCTGGGGGCGGCGGGAGGAGCGGGAGGCCGAGGGACCAACGGCGGGAGTGCAGGGGTTGAGGGTACGCCGTGGGGGGCAGGCAGGGAGGTCTGAAGTGTCTACTCTTCTGCTTAGCTCTCCCTCCCCCACAGTCAGGTGCGGCTGCCCTGCTCCTTGGTGGAGGGTGCCACTCCCTCAGGGGTCTCCTGCAGTTGTCCTGTTAGAGGGCCTCTCTGTCACCATTCTTCCTAACATGGTTCCCCATTGCCCATTTTGACAGAGTCCATATTCTTCGGTGTGGCCTTCCAGGACCTCAACCACCTGCACTTTCATCTAAGTGCCCCTGGGTTTCTCTTGCCTAGGTTGGTGCCTGGCACTGAGTAGGTATACAATAAATGTTCATGAATGGATGTGTAAGAAATAGCCTGGCTTCACACCATCCCTTTTGCTGGGGACATTTCTCCTCTCCTATCTGCCTATCAGAATTCTACTTGTTCTCAATAGTAACCCTTGTCCATTGACAGTGTAGTAAAGCTGTCTTTCCATTTTAGTTTCTCCTATTCAGTCATCCAACAGATATGACTCTCCCAGTAACCCTGTTAGGCACATATAGTCATCCTCCTCATTTTACAGATACAGAAACCCAGGCTCAAAATGAAAATGAGCTGTGCCGCTGTCTTGAGGCAAAGCTGAAGCTGGAACCCCTAGGCCAGGGCCAGGCCAGAGACTCTCTCTTGCAGGAAGCCCACTCAGAGTGTCCTCACAAGAATGGCCCTCTCCTCACACAGACCCCCATGCCCTTTGCTCCTCTTGCTGCAGTTCAGCCTATTTTAGGGCACTTTGTGTCTGCATCTTCTTCCCCTTTGAATGAGAACAAAGTGAGGGGGTGGTCAGTATAACTTTGCCGCCTCTGTTTGAATTGGCCAGGCCTGCTTTGCTTGCCTCCCCAAGTACCAGGTGGGACAGTTGTCTTCTGTGACTCAGACCAACAAGGATGGTGGTGAGGACATTGAAGTCCTGACCAACCATTTCTGCGTGGCAGGGTGAGGGTGGGGTGGGGGTTCCTGGCAAGCAGGAACGGTTTACCTTCAAGATCTATCACCTGCAGAAGTAGGTGTGAGCCAGGATGGAGGTCAAGGATTTGCTTAGGGGGAGCTTGATGTGGCTGTGACCTCTGACCTCAACCTAAGCTCTCTGACAGCTAATTTCCTGCTTTCATCCATTTCTTTGTTCCTAAGGACTTTCTGGTATTTACTGAGAAAGCCTGGAATGCACCTGGACAGGTGAGCAATACCAGAACTTAAGGGAATGGCTATGAGATTTCTGGTGGGAGAATGTGTGAAGTCCCAGGGGGCTGGGAGACTTCCTGGGTTCCATACTTTTCTTTGCTTTGCCCTCTTGTTGCCTCAGTTCCTTACATGCTGTTTTTTCTTTTTTTGAGACAATGTCTTGCTCTGTTGCCCAGGCTAGAGTGCAGTGGTGTCATAATAGCTCACTGCAACCTTGAACTCCTGGGCTCAAGCAATCCTCCTGCCTCAGCCTCCTGCATAGCCAGGACTACAGGTACATACCACCACAGCCGGCTAATTTTTTATAGAGATTGAGGGTCTCCCTGTGTTTCTCAGGCTGGGCTCAAATGATCCTCCTGCCTTGGCCTCCCAAAGTGCTGGGATTAAAGGTGTGAGCCACTGAGCCCAGACCCTTGCATGCTTTTTACTTCTGCTGCACACTGTAGTCATCACAGCAAGACACTCTGTGTAGGGAACATGGACAGCCCAGCTGTTGGGCCATGGGGTGGGAGGCAGGGCGAGTAGGGTTCATCACATTCTCAGAATCAATGCGAGAAGGATCATCTCTTTATCAAGATTGAGACCTGGCATCATTTAGATATGGGGACTTAGGGCTGGGCCTCTTGCCATCCTTCACCCCTGAGCTTGATTTTTGTTTTCTGGCGCCTGTTTGTTCTTATGTTCGTTCGTTACAGGCAGTGTGCGCTAATGGTTAAGGGTGTGGACTCTTGAGCCACACTATCTTGGTTCAAATTTCAGTTCTGCCACTGTTGTTTAACCTCAGTTTCCTCATCTGTAAAATGGGTTGTTTGGTGATGATGGTAGTTCTCCCTTATCCACAGGGAATATGTTCCAAGACTCCCAGTGGATGCCTGAAACTACAAATAGTACTAAACCCTACATACTATGTTTTTTTTCTATACATATATACTTGTGATAAAATTTAACTTATAAATTAGGCACAGTAAGAGATTAACAATAATTAATAATAAAATAAAACAATTATTAATATAACAATATACTATAATAAAAGTTATGTGAATGTGGTCTCTCTCAAAATATCTCATTGTACCGTACTCATCATTTTTTTTTTCCTCTAGGAACAAAAGAGTCTTGCTCTGTTACCCATGCTGGAGTGCAGTGGCATGATCATAGTTCACTGCAGCCTCTAACTACTGGGCTCAAGCAATAAGTAGCTGGGACTAGAGGTGTGTACCACCATGCCCAGCTAATTTTTCAATTTTTTGTAGAGATGGGGTCTTGCTATGTTGCCTAGGCTGGTCTCATACTCCTAGACTTAAGCGATCCTTCTGCCTCAGCCTCCCAAAGTGCTGGGATTACAGGCATGAGCCACTGCGCCCTGCTTGCTCACCTATTTTTAGACCACAGTTGACCACGAGTAATTGAAACTGCAGACAGCAAAACCACAGATATGAGAGGACTACTGTATATGAGTTTATGCAAGTAATGCTATTAGAACCGTGCCTAGCATATAGACGAGGCTCAGTAAATGCTAGCTGCTGTGCCAGGCAGTACAGTATAGTAGTTTAAAAAGCCAGACTGCCTTGAGTTCAAACCTGAGAGCTGCCACTTATTAGCTCTGTGACCTTGGGCAGGTCACTTAACCTCTCTGGACCTCAGTTTTCTCTTCTGTATAAAATGAACATGAATAATAGTACCTACGTAATAGGATTATTGTGAGGATTAAATGAGTCAATAGTTGAAAAGTGCCTAGCACATGTAACCATTTAGTTACATTTTAGTTATAATTTTATTTTATTCAATACAAACTCCATAAAAGCAGAGCTTCCTATTTGCTTTGCTCACTGCTGTATCTCTGATGCTTGGAACGATGACAGGGACACACTGACTTGGTGCTCGGTAAATACTGACTGAGTACTCTCTTTGCACACTTTTCTGTCTGAAATGCTCTCTCTGCTGGCTTTTGACATGGTGCTCTTTCTCCTATATGATACTCTTTGGCTTTATCATGATTTCTTTATTTAGCCTGTGATTTTTGACATTGGAAAATTCATTTAGAAGGATAGATCATTTTTCTGTAAAAGGCCAAAATAGCAAAATAATTAAAGAAAATGAGAGAATTAATTTTTTTATTAAAAAATAAATAAAAAAAAGAAAAAAGGGTAGATCAAGATGGGGGAGGGAACATGTGCTACAAGCAGCAGAAACAGCTCTCACACTAGCTTAAGCAAAAAAGAAGATCGGCTCAAAGAACTGAACATTTCAAAAGTAATTGCTTCACACCACATGTACTCACCATCAAATTGGTTTTAACTGATCAACACCTAAGTGCACGTATAGGAATAACATTGATCGGGTGTTGGGCAGATGGGAGAGGGGAGGAGGGGATGGGTATATTCATATGTAATGAGTGTGATGAGCACCGTCTGGGGGATGGACACGCTTGAAGCTCTGACTCAGGGTGGGGGACAAGGGCAACAAACGTAACCTAAACATTTGTACCCCCATAATATGCTGAAATAAAAATAAAGTAATTGCTTCAGGAATGGCTGGATCTAGGAGCTCAAAATAAATAATAATCTAGAGTCTTGTGTCTTCTCTAGCTCTTAGCTCTACTCTCCCATGCATTGGCTCTGGGCAGAGGCAAGGTCTTCCCTTATAGCAGCCCCCAACAGTTTCAAGTTCACCTCCTATCAGTTTAGTGATCCCTGCAGAGAAAGAGAGAGCGTGTGCCAGCCTCTTTCCTTATAGCAAATCCAGGGGCCAACTCTCAGTGTGTCATATGCCCATCCCTGCACTGTTCACTGTAGTGAGGGGCATGGAGCACCCTTACTGGCTGGTCCTGGGTCTTGTGCCTACCATGGGGGAGTGGCAGCCTTTGAGAAAGAGGAGAGATGATTCCCCAAAGGAAAATCCTGTGTGATGGAAATAAGACCACCAGGGCTTAGGGACCCCACTTCTGAGGCTCTGGGAGGAGAGGAGGTGAAGGAATGCTGCCTGAGCAGGAGCCAGAGATAAGAGCAGAAGTTAACTGCCTAGTTGGGGAACATTCCAGCAATCTGGGAGTACAGCAAAGCATACCCCCACCTTAAAGCTTGAGAGGCCTCATGCCTAAAAAGCCACAGAGCAGCTTGACATGAAAGCCACCCATGGCTGTAAAGGAAGATTGCAAAATGTCAGTCCAGGAGAAAGGACCCAGGCTCCAACTCTTAAAAACACCAGGTTGAGCTCCTTCCCTCCCCTTTCTCAGTAGAAACCTCAGTTAATGGGGAGCTAACCTCCCAATAAGAAGTACTAATCTCTTTGTTCCTCATTTGAACGGGCCACAGCTGCTGAGTTCAGAGATACTATCTGTACATACCTTAAGGCTTAGTTGTGCTTAGTAATGAGCTATGTGGTCCTGCTTCTATAGATAAAAGAGTAATTAGCTAAGACATCTTGTGACTCTTAGGGGAGACTTGAAACTTCTACACATTGTAACTCACGAGCTTTTCACGTGAAATCATTGTAATCTGTAGTATGAAAAAGAGAATAAAAACGGGTGCTAATTTTCAGTCAGTGCAACCTGGCTCACGGGAATGCTGGTGGTCCCCTGACTTCCCCACACCCTTTCACCTTTTTTGTGTCCGTGTCTTTGTCTCTCCCATCTCTTGCAGAGCACATTGCCCAGGGACCCGGTTATATCGGGGGTGTCGCGAACCCCCGATACCTGTGCTTTTCTTTTTTAAAACTTAAAAAGGAGGAGGAGGACATGGCAGTGTGCACTTGTAGTCCCAGTGACTTGGGAGGCTGAGGCAGGAAGATCACTTGAGCCCAGGAGTTCCAGGTTGCAGTGAGCTATGATCATGCCACTGCACTCCAGCCTGGGTGACAGAGCTAGATACCATCTCTAAAATAATTAAAAAATTAAAAGGAGGAATGGGTGGGCAGGTGAAAATGACAAATGTCAACTATATCCCAAACAATGCTCTTCTCTCCTCACCCCTCCTGCCCACGACCAGTTGACAATCTTTGCTTTATACCTTCTCAATACTAAGAGCATGTTCCAGTTTCCAGGGCAGCAGAGCACTCGTGCTCCTGCACACTCTGTGAAGAAGGTATTGCTATGCCCATTCTCCAGGTGAAGAAACAAAGACCAGAAAGTGGCTTGCCAGGTTCTCCCAACATGTTATAAACTCTGCCCAGCTTTGTCTTGTTCTTTCTGGTTTCATGTGTATGTCCAGTATTCTCAGCTAGGTGTGGCTGCCCCTGTGGGCAAGGACCATGGTTCCCACACCTCAGTATTCAGTCCCTAATTCTGTCTCTCCCTCTCCCACCTGGGTGCACCACCTCAATGCAGAAAAAACAGAAGGAAGTAGAAGCTGTTTATATCAACATTGCCAACAGGACCCAGATGTCTGATGAGGTGGGTGGGGCTTGAGGTCTGGACAAGACTCTAGGGGTTTGAGAAGGGCCTAGAGTGTGTAGAAAAATTGTGAGGCTAAGAGACTATTGTCTGGATCTTAGGGTTGTGCACACGATGGGACAGTCCTCCGAGCCACAGAGGGCAGAAAAGGTGAGACGTGAGGGAAGAGAAAGCAGCTGGTTATTTGAAGAACTGAGGGAAAGGTGTTCCTGGCAGAGAGAACAGCAGGTACAGAGGCCTGAGGTAGGAATGTACCTGGTATGTGTGCAGGGCAGCCAGGAGGCCAGGGAGAGAGTAAAAGAGGTGAGAGAAGTGATGGCAAGGATCATGAGAACATTGCAGTCCCTCAAGAGGGTTTTGTTTTTACTCAGAGGGAAATGGGGAGCCATGGGAATTGGCGAACCCATCATGTCCTGTTGGGACCCAGGATCAGAACTGAGGTAGGAGGAAGCAAAGTGGGCAGGCAGGAACATGTGTTGTATATATTCTTTTGTACAGATCAGCTAGTGCATAAAAATATTAGTGGTGCATGGGCATGTGTTGCTGGGTATGTCCCATTCCTGGGGAGTAGACCGTCTTCTCACCTGGGTGTTCCATATGCAGTGGGCAGGACAAGCAAGAGACATGGTGGTTAGGGGTGACTGAGCCCCTGGGGAAGTAGCTGGCTGAGGGCCCTGGGATGGGCACCGGGCCCAGTGTCAGCCTGGGCCACTGGAAGACCTGGTGTGAATGCCGAGGGCCTGCTTCCCCATCTCAGACACCTGACAGGGCTATCCTGGGGCTCAGCCCAAGGTCTGTCTACATTCTGTGTCCTCTTCTTAGGGATGTTGATGATGAGCCTGCCAGGGGTGCTGCTGCAGTACAGGGTGAGGGCTCCTGGACTCCAGGGGTACCTGTGGTAGAGCCCACCCCACCCATCCACCCAGTGGTCATCAGTTCTAAGGCTGTGCACCCTGAGATTTCTGCTTCTGGCCTGGACTCTGCTCTCATGTATGTCTTGGCATCACCAGTCCCCTTCTGCCTGTGGCTCTTCCTCCCCAGACTGCACCCCCCACCACCCCCTCCACCTAAGCTCTAGCTGCAGCCTCTTCTCTTTTCACCTGCTGCCCTCCTCCTCCAAGTCTCCTTCAGCCTTTTGCCTGTGGATAACAAGCATTCCTTGCATTTATTAATGACAACTAACATCTCTTGAGAATTTCCTGTGGGTCAGGCCTTGTACTACCAATAATAGCTAAAACCCACCCTGTTCTAAGCGCTACACATAATAGCTCATTGAATCCTAGGCGTGATGGCTCACGCCTATGATCCCAGCACTTTGGGAGGCTGGGGCAGGAGGATCACCTGAGCTCAGGAGTTTGAGATCAGCCTGCGCAACATACTGAGACCCAGTCTCTACAAAAAATAGAAAAATTAGCCGGGTGTGGTGGCACCTGTAGTCCCAGCTACTCAGGAGGCAGAAGCAGGAGGATCACTTGAGCCTGGAAGTTGGAGGTTATAGTGAGCTATGATAATGCCACTGCACTCCAGCCTGGGCAACAGAGTGAGACCCTGTCTTTATAAAAACAACAACAAAAATGTCCAGTCTTATGAGTCTGTATTGTTTTCCTCACATTATAGATGATGAAACTGAGGCACAGAGAGGTTAAGTCACTTGCCTAAGATCACTGTACCATTTCGTATGCATAATTGTCACAGCAGTCCTACCCAGCTGGTACTTGGTAGATGAGCCCAGCACAGGGAGGTTACAAGTCTTGACCCAAGGTCACACTCTGGGAAGTGCGGGGCTGAAAGGAGGAGTGTGGGGCTGTCTGACTCCCGAGCCAGCCAGGTCCCTGACCCATGACCCCTCCCAAGCTCGTCTTCACATCCAGGCTGAGAGGTGGGCAGGGCTGGGAGTGTGGGCCTCATTTTACAGAGGGGGAAACTGAAGCTCAGAAGATTTGGCCATTTTGCCCAAGAGGGCACAAAGAGGAAAGGGCACAGCAGAGCTGGGACTCGAACTGGGACTTTTCATCCTCAGGCTGGTGGTTTTCCTCTGCAGTCCCTGCTTCCTGGGATTGAACTCTTCCTTCCCAGCACTCACCAGACCTGGCCTCCCCTCACTCCTGCATAGCTCAGTCTTCCCAGGACTGATTCATGCACCCCTTCACCCTCTTCCTCTCAGCCCTCCCCGAGTGTCTGCCAGGGCTGCAAAAGCGGCAGGGTACACAGCGCCCCCTAAGCTTACAAGGAGAAAGATAAGGTGGGACAGAGGGAGAGAAGCCCTTTTCCCCTGGCCAGACTCTCCCTCCCAGGGCTGTTGGTCCCATGACAGATGCCACGTTTAGGGCAGGAGAGGGCTAGACACCCAACCCCCTGTTGCTGCCACGGGCGCACACTGCAGAATTAATGCTGGTGGGGTCGCGATCGGGCGTGGGGTGAGCTGCATGTGCACGAGGGGAGGCAGGCCCAGGGATCAGGGACGAGACTGTGGGCCTCCGGTCACCCTTCCTGGCCTAGCCTCAGGGTCACACCACCTGTGCTTGGGAGCCTCTGAGATGAGGCCTCGGCCCACCCTCCCCTGGTCCCGCATTCCCTCCCCCCAGCCTTCCTGCTTTCACCGCACACCATTTTGGTTTCGCCCAGAGGTTAGTTCCAAGCCTGGGAGCTGACATCACAGAGTGCAGGGATTCCCCTCATTAGCCCAAGCCGAAAACAGAGGACTCAAGTTCCAGTCTTCATTCTGTCACTGATCTGCTGTGTGACCTTGAACAAGACCTTCCCTCTCTGACTCAATCCTGATGTCACATCTGAAGCATCTAACTTCTGCCCCTGGGCTCAGGACTCCCATGCAAGCCCATGGAGTGCCCCACGGCAGCAGTCCCCAACCTCTTAGGCACCAGGGACCGGTTTCATGGAAGACAATTTTTCCACCGTCGGGGGGCAGGAGGATGGCTTCAGGATGACTAAAGCACATTATATTTATTGCGTACTTTTATTTCTATTATCTTTACATTGTAACATATAATAAATAATTATACAGCTCACCATAGGTTGGGAACCTCTGCCCCACAGGTCAGAGCTGTAACAGGGCTTAGAAAATAACCAGAAAATTGGTGGATGCTTCTTTTTTCTTTTTCTTTCTTTTGTTATTTATTTATTTATTTATGTTTGGTCCAGCTTTTAATTTCTCTACATAACAGTATGGCAGCATTTGAAAATTGCTATCACTTTTCGGTGAGGAGACTGAGGCCCAGAGCAGACCAGCGACTTATGTGAGGTCACCGTAAGTGTTTGCTGCACACTGGAGTCTACAACCCAGGCTTCCTTGTTTCCTTTCTCCCAGTTCTCCCCCTCACCACATCCCTTCTGCTTCCTGCTGGTACCAACACAAGCCTCAGCCCGTTAGCAAAGACCCACCTGTGGAAACTGAGGTCCAAGTAGCCAGAGACTGGCCCAGACCCTTCGTCCAAGAATATGGACAGATTCTGGCACCGTCCTCATTGGCCCTCTGGGTTCTTGCCAAGGACCTGCTGGATCCCAGGGCCATGCCCGGCAGCCTAGGTGCCCCCTTGCCATCCCTGCAGCAGGGGACTGGAGACTGGGCTGAGTGCAAGGCTGACAGTGAGACCCCAGGACTCAGGCCAGTTCCACACCTGTTCCATCCAGGCAACTTACATGTCACCAGCAGGAGCAGAACCTGGATCAGGCTCTTGTGGCAGAAAACAGATTTGTTCCACAATGATTTTTTTTTTTTTCAAGACAGGATGTCCCTCTGTTCCTTGAGCTAGAGTGCAGTGGTGTCATCATAGCTCACTGTGACCTCAAACTCAAACTCCTGGACTCAAGTGATCCTCCTGCCTCAGCCTCCTGAGTAGCTGGAACTACAGGCACACACCACCACACCCTGGTAATTTTTCTATTTTTAGCAGAGATAGGGTCTCTATCTTGCTCAGGCTGGTCTCAAACTCCTGGCCTCAAGCAATCCTCCCACCTTGGCTTTCCAGAGTGCTAGGATTGCAGGTGTGAGCCACTGCATCCGTCCAACAGTGATTTATTAAGAGCCTCCTGTTGTTAGCTTCCAGGGACACAGCAGTGCACAAAACAGGCAAAAATTCCCACCCTTGTGGAACCCATATTCTAATGCATGAAAACAAACAAAAGAAATAAATGGGCAAATGTTAGATATCTAAAATATATAAATACGAGGTAGAAAAATAATGCAGGGAAGAGGATAGAAAGTGCCAGGGACAGGGTTTTAGTAGGAAGGTGACATTTGAGCATTTTTTTTTTTTAAAGAGCCTCACTATGTTGCCCAGGCTGGAGTGCCACGGCTATTCACAGCCACAATCATAGCTCATTGCAGTTTCAAACTCCTGGGCTCAAGTGATCCTCCTACCTCAGCCTCCTGAGTAGCTGGGACTACATGTACGTGCCACCATGCCCAACCTGAGCAGACTCTTAAGGAGAGAGTGAGCTTTGCAGATATCTGGAAGAAGAGTGCTCCAGGCAGAAGGAACAGCAACTGCAAAGGCCCTGACGTAGGAGTGTGCCTGGCATATTTATGGCTGGAGTGGTGTGAATGAGGCTACAGTGAACAAGATTTTTAAAAATATGATATGTCCATTTGAGACAAGATTTATGGCAGGAAGGAATGAGCCATTCAGGGGTAAGCCAGCGACAGGGCGTATGGGTGCAGGGAAGGCTGGGGAGGGGGAACTCCAGAGAAGGCAGGATGGCATTCCAGACAGAGAATGGCTTGTGCATAGGCAAGGAAGTATGAGGTGGCTCATCTCGTTGACACGAGTGGAAAGTTGCTGGAGCTGGAAGAGGGTGAGGGTGAGCTTGGAGGAATCCGCGGCAGCCGGGTTGAGAAGGGCAGAGGAGCAGCGTGGGACAGGGTCTCAGGGAGCCCTGAGAGGGCATTGGAGGGTGGGGAGGC
Organism: Propithecus coquereli; assembly: GCF_000956105.1. NCBI lineage: Eukaryota > Metazoa > Chordata > Mammalia > Primates > Indriidae > Propithecus > Propithecus coquereli. The sequence continues at coordinate 9,516,380 of NW_012152618.1, read as the reverse complement.
TGTGGTCAGAGAGTGGGAGACAAGTTCAAGATTTGAAAGGTATAGCAGTTCTGGGGGCTGGCAGAGGGTGGGAGGGGCTGTGGGGAGATTGGAGGGAGGACCGGAGTGGTTGAGGGGCAGAGTGGGTGGCATGGCTTCAGGATGACAGCAGGACTTGGGGATGTGCAGAAGACAAGCCAGGCCACTGTCCTCACAGTCAGTCTGGGGACGTGCCGGACCCCAGCCCCAGTGGGAAGCCCAAGCTACAGATGTGGGAGAATGAGCTGCCACCACTGGGGGGCACTGCAGAGAATCCCTGTGTGGGTTTGGGAGGCTCCAGCCCCACATCCCTGTCCTTCTCCAGCTGCCCTGTGGGGCTGCTCCCAGGGCAGATGCTGGTACTTCGCTGGCACTTGGTCCTAGCAGCCCTGGCAACCTGGCGAGCAGTGCCTGTGGGGGCTGAGGAGGCAAGGAACAGGCAGGGGAAGCCCCCTTGGTTTCTGTCTCACAGCAGGGACCCAGCAGGGAAACCCCACAGGTCCCAAAAGGAAAGTGGCAGCAGTGGGCCCCGGGGAAGACCAAGAAACCCCATCCTCTCCCTGAAGATGGGAAATCCAGGGCGGGGCCGAAGGCAGGGCCGTGCTGGAAGGGAGCTCTGTGGTTGCTGCCACCCAACCCTGACAGTGGTCTCTACAGAGCAGAAACACCAACATTATTCTGGGGCCTGGTTAAGCCCTGATCCTGACCTCACACAACCCCAGTCTGACTACAGGGTGAGCCCTGATCCTGGTCATTGGCTGAGCTCTTATCCTAGCCCAAGCCTGTGCCCTCACCTGGGTGACAAGAGCCTCATTCAGAACCTCGGTCACAGACTGAGCGCTGTCTCAGATCTGAACTGAGTTCTGGGCCCAACCCTGACAGGCCACAAGAAGAGCCCCAGGTCACTGATAGCTCTGACCCCAAACACAGAGCCAGGACATTGGCCCCAGACTAGGCTCTGAGTCCAGCCCTAGAGCAAGTCCTGGCCCTGGTGATAGACTGAGCTCTAATCCTATGTCTGACTCTGGCCAGAGACTGAGCCCTTGGCCCTGGATGGCCCTGACCTTGGTCCCAGACATGGCCTTGGACCTGCTCTTATCCTGCCCTGACCATAGTTACAGAATGAGCTCCAATCGAGCCCAGACACCATCAGACTAAGTTTCTGCCTGCTCTGTACAAGAACCCATCCCAGCCACCCATTGAGCTCTGACTTCCCTCACACCCCTCCCTCAGCCATCTGGTAAACCAGAAGAGAGTAAGGATGACTCAAAACCCCAAGTCCCCTCTGGTGGGCAATCCCCTTACCTGGCCATCTATCTTTTGAAGGACAGTGGGCTGGTAATGGCCCTGGGATGATGATGGCAGAGCAGAGACATGGGAGGGGGTTTGAGTCTCTGGGACCTCCTAGGGAATAGAGCCCGTGGCTTACCCAGGAGTGGGGAATTGAGTGAAGGGCTGGACCTGGAAGCTGAGCAGTAGCTCCAGAGCTTTGATTGACCGAAACTCCAGCTTCCCGTCACCCCCCACCATAACTCCCACCCCCTCTGGGAAGGGAAATTACATTTCCCCATTTTAGCAAGGGGTGGTGAGGAGGGAAGACTGAGTGAATACAAAGCTGAAAGTACAAGCAGGACGGAAAGTGAAACCGGGTGCAGCCCCCAGTATAAGACCCCCCCTACCCAGGAGATGGCTGGCCAAAGAGGCTGGGCCCCGACATGGGCCAGATGGCAGGCGACCTTGGCTGGCGTGAGTTTGAGGCCAAGGCGGGGGCGGAGGGTGGGGACTTGGTTGCGACTGGGCAGAGAACGGGTGAGCTTGGCCACTGTGGATGGGGCCGAGGGCTGGGGGCTGGCTGGAGGATGGGAATGAGGCCGGCATGACTGGGGTGGGGGCCTGGAGCAATGGGGTAGTGCTTGGGCCCAGGGCTGGGTGGAGGGTGGGAAGATTTGGCTGGCATGAATGGGGAGGAGAGGTGGAGGATGGATGGATGGTGATTTGACCAGGGCTGGGCAGAGGATGGGAAGCCTTGGCTAGCATGAGTGGGAGGGTTGGATAGACAGTTTGACAAGGGCCGAGACTAGGCAGATAAACGAAGAGTTTGGAGAGAATGAGCAGGGGCCAGACAGCTTGGCTAAGACGGAGGACTGGGGTCGGCTAGAGGAAGAATGGCAGGAGGAGTGGCACAAGGGGTGCACTGAGGTCAAGGGTCAGCAGCCTAATGGGGTCAAGGGTCTTCAGCTTGGAAAGAGGACCAATCTGCAGTTGGTGGCTGAAGAATTCGGTGGCTAGAACCAGAGTTGTAGGCAGAGGAACAGGTAACATGGCCAGATAGGGGCCAACGGCTGGAGGATGGAGACAGAACTTTCAAAGGTCAGGGCCAAGGACCCAGGACTGGCCACAGAGGGTAGGGAGAGGGCCTGGGGGCTCCAGAGCTCGGTCAGGAAAGGGGGATAAGTAGGAGATGGCTCAGTTAAATTCTCAGTGGGCAATATCCACCAGGGCCTGGGGGTACCTACTCTGTCTGCAACATGAAACTAGGAAGAACCCCACTCTGCCTTAAGTCTCCAGGATGTCAGAGGGTCAGAGTAGCCCCCAAGCCAGGGAAGCTGAATGCCAAAGCTCTTAGGCATTGCCTACCACCTCTGGAGATCCATAAGGGAAGTGGGTATCCCTAGAAGCTCCCCATAACCTTTACTGAGGAGACATTTCAAGGAGCAGCACTCAGGGATTAGAGATTGAGAATGGACAGGGAAGAGGCAGGAGCGGAGGGAGAGCAGGGATGGACTCGGGGCCAGTTTTGGTTTGTGTTTCGAGGAGAATTGTGTAACTCCTCTGATTGCTGGATTTCCTCTCCCTGAGGGAGAAACTGCTGAACACTGCCCTCTCTCTGGAGCCCCCACCCCATCGCCTTTCTTTCCTCTTTCCAGGAAAACGCAGAGCAGGAAGCACCCTCAGAAATCAGCTATTCTGACTCCCCCATTTTACAGATGGGGGCCTGAGGCACAGGGGAAGGCCAGGATGAGAAAGAGAGCTTCTGCCTCCCATTCTAGGTCCTCCCCCGCTCCTGGTACCCCTCACCCTTCCCTCTCCCACACTGTATACTTGCCCCAGGCAGGTTTCCCTGCGCAGTGACCCACCTGCCTTGGTGGAGGCTGGACCAACCTGTCCTTCTGACTCCCTGGGATAGAGCCTCTGGCAGTCCCAACCCACCCCTGGGACCCTAGGGGCCAGTTCAAGCCATCAGAGATGCCTGGCTGAGCCCAAGGAATCCTTAACAGAACAGAGTGTGCCCAATCCTGGGGCAGGTGGCTGCCTCTTCTGAGTCCCCTGGGGAAAGCACATGGGCTATGCATTTGGAAGGATCTGGAATCCAGTCCTGGCTCCCCCACCCTCTGGCTTTCTGACCTTGGGCAAATCAACCTTATTGAGCCTCACTTTCCTCATCTGCAAAATGGGGAGAATAATAACATCTAGGCTACCACCTGCAGTTGTGCAGGCTGTTCACTGAAAAACGCCCTTGGCTGAGGGAGTTAGTGGGGCGGGGAGTCAAGATCCAGCTTCCAGTCTGCTTGCAAAGGTGGGCACTCTGTGCAGAGATGCCACCTGGTGGCCTTGATAGCCCCTGGTGGTTTTGAGGGGCAGTGGGAAGAAGTCCATGAACGTGCCTGCACAGCTCAGAAAAGGCATGTCCCTCCCTTCTCCCGAGTTCTTAAACTCTCTTCTTGTCTTGCTCCCCACGGCCCCCCCACCCCGCCGCGTCTCTCCAGGGCTCAGCCTGTTGCTACTGTCCTTGCTCCTGGTTCGAGCCGGTGTCTGGGGATTCCCGAGGCCCCCCCTGAGCCTGCAGGAGCTGCGAAGGGAGTTCGCAGTCAGCTTGCACCTCGCCAGGAAGCTGCTCTCTGAGGTTCGGGGCCAGGCCCACCGCTTTGTGAGTCTCCCTAAATGTGGCTCTGGGGGTGGACTGGGCAGAGCCCCAGTCCCCTCTGGCCCCCACTAACAGGCCTTGCCCCACAGGCTCAATCTCACTTGCCGGGAGTGAACCTGGACCTCCTGCCCCTGGGAGAGCAGCTCCCCAACGTCTCTCTGAGCTTCCACGTCTGGCGCCGCCTCTCTGTGAGTGAGACCGGTGCGGTGGGGTGCGAAGCGGCTAGGCTGGGGCTGGGGCATGTGGACATGAAGCTGGGGATTGGGCTGAAGATGGGTTTGGGGTAGGTCTAGGTGAGGTAGGATGTGTCACTGGATATAAAGATGGAGCTGGAGTGAGGAAGTGGGGTTAGGGAGAGGGTAAGTGCGAAGCCCAGCACGGGAAGGGGATGGGGTGGAGGGTGGATTAGAGATATGATGGAAAGGCAGGGAGAATGACGGAGTTGAGATTAGGAATGGGAATAGGGCGGAAAGGGGATGAAGTGAGCAGGAGGTAGGACAGGACGGTGGAGAAGAGGATGGGATGGGGCTCGGATGGGGAGTGCTGTGGGGGTGGCACTGGGTAGCTAGAGAAGAGTGGGCGTCGGGCTGCAAGGGAGGCTGGAAGGGGAGGTTGAGGACAGTGGAGATGGGGAGGGTGAGCGCACAGGAGGGGATGGGGATGGCAGTGGGGCGGAGGGTGAGAAGAGGGATGGGATGGATGGAGGTGGGCATATGGAATGGGAATGAGAACCAGATAGGCAGGGGTTTGGGTTTAACATGGGTCATCCTTGGCCCATGGGCCTTTTCTGACCTTTTCCCTCCCCTTCAATAGGACCCAGAACGACTCTGCTTCCTCTCCACGACGCTTCGGCCCTTCCATGCCCTGCTGGGGGCGCTGGGGAGCCAGGGGGACTGGACCAGCTCTGAGAGGATGCGGCTGTGGGCCATGCGGCTGGACCTCCGTGACCTGCAGTGGCATCTCCGCTTCCAGGTAGTGTGCCCACCGCTCCTCCACTCCCAGGGGCCAGCACGCCAAATCAAGGCTCATTGGCTACCTTTTTAAAACACTCCACTTCCCACAGGTTGGGAAGTCTGGAGGGAGATGCTTCAGATACTCCGAGGGTGCATGTGTGAGTGAGTGTGTGTGATGTGAGAGTGAGTCAATGTGTGTGGCAGCGTGTCTGAGTGTGAGTGCGCATGTGTGTACAGCTGCACCAGGCCCTGGAGCCCTGGAGCTGCCTCATAATCTCTGATTTGTCTTCTCCTGGGGATTGGTTTTTGTTTTGTTTTGTTTTTAGAAACAGGGTCTTGCTCTGTCACCCAGCAGTGGCATCATCATAGCTCATTGTAGCTTCCAACTCCTGGGCTCAAATGCTGCTCCCCACCTGAGCCTCCTAAGTAGCTTGGGACTGCAGGCACATGCCTCTATGCCTGGCTGACTTTTTTCTTGTTTTTTTTATAGAGACGAGGTTTCACTATGTTGCCCAGGCTGGTCTTGAACTCTTGGGCTCAAGCAACCCTCCCACCTTTGCCTCCCACGATGCTGGGGTGACAGGTGTGAACCACCATGCCTGGCCTGGGGGTTGGTCGTAAATGAGAGAACAGCTCTGAAGCACCCAGGACCGCATCCGGCATCAGCAGAGTTGCTTCCCTTCTCCCTGACTCTCTGACATCACCCAGATCCTCCTGAACCTTTCAAAGGGAAATAGTAATCTTCCCCTTAATAAAAGGAGAATAGAAAATGCAATCAGTATGGAAACTTAGCCATGTCACCCCCTGCCCATTTCTGATTCTGCAACAATCCTTAACAGCAGAGAGATACTTCCTGAACCCCAACCCCCAGGGCACTCCCAGGGGAGTGACCCAGCTCTGTGAGCATCATCTTGCTCCGTGACTTTCATTTTCTTGAACCGAGAAATCAGGTAGGACACATGACATGATGACATCATGGAAGATATGAAGTAGGGGCTGTCCAGGGAAATCATGACCTCATGGTCTGATGTCCCTGTGAGCCGTTGGGCACATATAAGAAACAAGGATTCGGTCAGGCTCTCGGCCAGGCTGCTCTCTGACCCGTGGGCCTCTCCTCACAGGTGCTGGCTGCAGGATTCAACCTCCCGGAGGAGGAGGAGAAGGAGGAGGGGAAGGGCCTTCTCCCAGGGGCTCCTGGCAGCCCCCTGCAGGTGCCGGCCCAGGTGTCCTGGCCCCGGCTGCTCTACACCTACCAGCTGCTGCACTCCTTGGAGCTTGTCTTATCTCGGGCCGTGCGGGACTTGCTGCTGCTGTCCAAGGCTGGAAACCCAGCCAAGGCCTTGGGGTTCCCAACACCTGGCCCCCAGCCCTGACGGGGTGACTTCTTAGCCTCCTACCCCTCACCCTTTAGGACTTTAGGACTGAAGTCTTGGCCAACAGGACAGCTCCAGCTCATATGCCTTAGACAAGGCAGGCCTCCACCAGCCCCCAGCCCCAGGCCCTATCCAATAACTTAAAGCCCCTCCAGTTCTTGCCAGCTATTTATTTCTTGGATATTTATTTATTGTTTAGGGAGATGATGGTTTATTTATTGTTTCAGGGCCTGGCCACCATGCTGGGTACCTAATAAAACACTCTCACCCTCTCCCTGCCTCAGCTTTTTTTCAGGGTAGGGCTGCCTGACACCCAAAGGGTGGGATGGCCTGGAACGGAGTTGGCAGCCTCTGGCCACCCATCTCTGATGCTGTGGTTTTGGGGCCCCTGATCCATCCTCCCCTACTATGGCCTGTTCAGCTGGGCAGTTGCCATAGTAACCAGCAGAACTCCCAGGCTGAGCTACTATTTTGGAAGCTCAGGGCAGCCCCCTGGATCCCAGCGGTGCTTATGAGGTTCTCCTAACCCCCCGCCTTTGGGCTGGCATCACACCCAGAGGTTCGTTACTCCTGCACAGCTCTGAGGGGCTTGGGTGGGAGGTGGGCTGGGGAGAGGGGCCAGAGAGGGGAGGCTGTGGGCAGAACGGTCTCTGTCCCCTCTCAGTCCTCTGTTTGGTCTCTGGACAGCTGAGATAGGCTGGGGAGGTAACCAGGGCAGGGACCCTGAAAAGTGGTTCCAGTGGGGTAGGTGGCCCACCAGCCTGCATTGGAGAATCAGATTCCTTAAGTTCAAAGTCTTCACAAATGTCTGGTTTTGTCCACTCCATGAAGGACACACTACGAAACAGGCTCAGAGGGTAGAAAGGATGTGTCCAGGTTGGCAGAAGGAGTGAGGGGTGAGCAGGGTCCAAGTGAGCCTCTGCCCCTCACTCAGGGCTGGTTCCCAGGGCGTCAAGTCTCAGTTACTGGGGCTTTGGCTGGCCCAGGCGGGCTTGCAGTTCCTGCATCATGCCGAGGTGTGCAAGGCCAAACCTGCAGGTGGAAGACAGGGCCAGTCCCCAGATGCCCACAGCCTCCTCCTCCATCCCAGCCCAGCCACTTTGTGCCTACCCGTGTCCCAGGGGCCTTCTGGCTGGCACCGGGCTCCCTTCAGGCCTCAGAGGCCTTGCCTCTGGGGGTTCCTCCAGCTGTAGCAGACTCTGCTCTGGAGCTGACAGCCCCTCCTTGGGCTGGGGGCTGGGGGGCTCCTCCTGCTGCTCAGGGGCAGGGTTCCTACAGAAAGAGGGCCGGGAGCGGCGCTGGGAGGAGCTTCGTGAGAGGAGTACCCGGCTTCTTGGGACAGAGACATCCAGGCGGGACCCGGGAAGCAGGGCCTGCAGGGAAGGAGGCACAGAGGATTATGGGGCTGGCTTTGAGATTCTGCCCTGCCCGGCCCTGGACCCTGCCCACTGGAGCCCTCACCTCACTCCAGCTGCTGTGAGCATCCCCTCCGCCATTGCCTGTGGCCTCTGTGGTCTCAGCGTCCCCGAGTGGCCCAGGCACAGCTTCTGCAGGGTCCTGGTTTATTGGCTCCTTCTGGCCCTTGATGTGCCCCAGGCCTTCTGGGTCCAACTCCTCAGCCTCTGTCTGGCCCCCGGTCACCTGGATCTCTTCCTCAAGGATCTCCTCCTCATCAAAGGGCCTTTGCGCCTCTCCCTCAGGGTGGCAGTCCCCATGCTCCCCCTCACTGTCCTTCCTCTGCTCTCCTGCTCGCCACCCCCCAGCCTCTTTTTCCAAAACCATCTGCTTTCCCAGGAGCCCCTGAGCCTCCACTGTGGCTCTGGTCCCCTCTGTCCTCACTGCCTGGGAGCCCAAGTTCAAGTGATCCAGCCCACAGCTTCCTTCTGCCTCTGCAGAGTCCCCAGCCTCTGCCTGCCCTATCCCATGTTCTCCCTCCCTGGCCTCAAAAGCCTCTGCTAAGCCACCTCTGCCAACCACCTCTTCCTCTGCTGAGCCCTCCAGGCCAAACTCCTGCCCACCTCTGCTCTGTGTGGCTGCAGCTGCCTCTCTGCCTTCTGAGTCCCAGCTCCTCCCAGACTCCCCCTCCCAAGAGGCCTCTGCCCCAGCAGCCCTCACGTCCAGATCTGCCATATCCTCCACCATCTCTGCAGCCAAAGCTCTGGTCTGTGTGTTCTCCCTGTCCCCGAGGCCCAGAGCTGCCCCCTCCATCCTCCAGCCTCTCCTAGATGTTCTGTCTGCCTCTTGTGGCCTTGTGGCCTCTATCTCCCCAGGCCTGGTTTCTCTGGCATCTGACTCTCCGAGTGAGGGGCCTGTCCCCGCTTCTGGCCTAGGGCTGCCATTCAGCTCCTGGGTCTCTGCTACCGAAGAGACCTCTGTTTCACACTCCCTTTCCTTTGCTTTCTTTTCCTCCCCACCGGCCTCCAGGACCTCAGGTAGTTCAGACTCTTGGCCTCCTCTGGCCTCTGCCTCCAGGGCCTGGACTGCTGAGTCCTTCCCCTCCCCCTCTTGCGCCTCCTCTTCCCCCTCTTCCACCTCCCCCTCCTCTTCGGCATCTGCTTCTTCCTCCTGGGTATCTCCTCTCTCCCCATCCCTTCTCCTCTGGTTTCCCCAGGCTTCTGGGAAAGCCTGTGAGACCTCAGGCTCTACACACCCCAGGTGCCCAAGATAGTCCTCCAGGCTCCTTTCCGTCCCCTCTTTGCTCAGGGCTGGAACTCTCCAGAGCTCTTCCTTACTACCCTGTCCTTCCTCAGGTTGCTTTGTTGGGGTCTGGGTGCCTCCCATCTGCTCGGATTCCTGGCCTTCCGTGACCTTGTGTTGGAGGCCACCCTGCTCCACCCTGGGTGCTTCTGGACTCGTCTGGGCCTCCTCACTCCTCTGCCCTGTGAACTCCTCAGGCCTGGCCTCTGTGGTTGCCTCCAAGTCAATATCACCTCTGGCTTCTTTGTCTGGGGACAGCTCAGCCTCTGTGGCCCAGCACCTCCCTTTCTCTTCCTGGACCTCCTCTGCCTGTACCACATCTTCCAGACTGGCCTGCTCAGCCTCTTTCCCATGCTGATCTGCCCGGTCCTCCAAGCCCTCCCCTGCCTCCTCCTCCCACTCCTGGCCCCCCGCAGCCTCCCTCCCTGTTGTCTGGCCCTCAGCTGCCTCTTCCACTGCGTCAGGGCCCAGGGCCTGGGCCTGTTTGGGGAAAAGACTCACCTCAGCCTCTCTCTTCTCACCCACCTCCCCCTCCTGGGCTCCCTTGGAGCCCTCCTCTAGCACCCAGACTCTCCCAGTAGCCTGTGGGATCCTTTCTCCGGGGACTGGCCCATATTCTGTCTCCCTGACTCTTGGGAGATAAGCCTCCTCCCTGCCCCAGGTTGTCTCAGCCTTCTCTCTGCCTGAGCTTGCCCAGTCCTCAGACTCCTCCCCCGGGCTCTGTATCCCCTGTGCACTTGTGCTTTGGCTACCCCTCACCTTTGCTGCCACCTCTTCTTCCCTCCCAACCTCTCTAGCCCCAGGCCTCTCAGGTTCCGCTGCACTTGCCTCCTTCACCACCTGTTCTGTCTCCCTGCTGTCCCCTGCCACCTTTTGCCCATCGGCAGCAGCCTTCCCCTCAGGCTGCCTGTGCCAGGTCCACTCTGACTCCGCCCCTCTGGCCATCCCTGGCTCTCTTGCCCTGACTTCTTCCTCCTCCTCCTGTTCCCAGGTTCTCAGCGTCTCCCCTCTGTTCACTTCCTGCTCTTCGGGCTCCTGCCTTTCCTGGGCTTGGCTGCTCCTGTCTCGTTGAGCCCCAGACCCTACCTCAGACTTCTTTCCAGACTCCCAGGGGACATTTGACTCCTGGCACCTGGCAGCCTTGGCTGCCTTCCAGACCCCTGTGTCCTGCCTGTCTGTTTGGGACCCATGGGAGCTGCTGTCTCCCCAGCCCTGGGCTTGTTCTGCAGCTGAGCTTCCCCCTTGGCATCTTCCGGCCTCTCCAGGCCCTCCCAGCCTTCCATCCCCCTTGCTTTGGCCACCTCTAAGGCCCTCCAGGCCCTCCTGGGCTTCCTCTTCCACAGTCTTCCCTGGCCTTTCTACAGCCATCGCCCCCAGTTCCTCGGCTGCCTGCGCCTCCCTCTCTACAGTGGGGACTGCATCTCCTATGAGGTAGGAGACAAAGGTGCCGAAGGAATCCTAGAAGAAGGCGGGGGTGGGAGGGGAAGGCATTAAGGGAAGGCCCGGCCCTTGCCCTGGGGGCCCTGGGCTGGAGGAGCCAGGACAAGCAAGAGGGGTTCTGGGATCTGGGAGGAGAAAGAGAGCAGGATCTGCAGAGAAAGTGAGAGAGGGCCTAGATTGGGGGCATGTGGAGTTGTTTGTGGAGGTAGAGGGATTGAAATCCAGAAAAGATTGGGCTAGGGGGCTGTCTGATCCCAAGAAAGGAATCTCCAGCTGAGGAGAAGTTCAAAGGGAGGAGGGAAGGTGAGGCCCCGGGGAGAGGCCCCAAGGCAAGTTCCTGGGAGCAGGGTGAAAGTCTCTGGCATCTCTTTGCCCCTCTCACCAGTGCCCCCCTCAAGGCCTGATGGAGCCCAGGGAGGTATAGCCGGAGGAAGTCCATCCTGTCTGTCTCTGTCTGTGTGTCCAGAAAGCTGACAATGACCGTCCCCACCTACAAGGCAGTCTTCCCCGGGACCCAAGACACTTCCTCTTCCCCTGTTTCCCCTGACGCATGCATACCCACCCCAGGCCCTGCCCACTGCCCCAATGCCCACTGCAGCCTCCACTTCCGGCTGGGCAATGGGTTGGCATCACAGAGGACTCAGGTGCACATTGGAATTAAAGGGCAAAGGGGAAGCCAGAAAGAAAAAAGTGGGAGCAAGAGACCTCAGAATTGGTAATGGGGGAGGGGCATGTGGCAACTGCAGCTCAAGTGACTCAGGTCTCGTATTCACACCTCACACCTCAGCCATTTCCGTCTCCCCCAAGCCACAGCCACTCTGTGAGAGGAAGCTGGGGTTTGTGGTTCCTGTTTTGCCTGGGGACAAGCAGTAGGAGTGAGGAGGGGGCTGGTAGGAGCTCTGTCTTCTCATTTCAGTGTCATTAAGGCTTCCCCAAGGGGACAAAGGGGCTGGATTGGTGGCTGCAATGCCCATCCCCTCATCTGTGGTTAATCTTGCAAAAGGGAACTTGGCTAAACTTTGTATTGTGGTTATTTGTGTCTACCAGCCACCCTCCTGTGAGTTCCTTGAGGGCAGAGGCAGTGTATGAAACACTGCTGAATTTCTAGAGCCCTGCGTGATAGTAGGACCCCATTTTTTCATTGGTTGAGTGACCTGGGAAGCATACTAGAGAGGCTATATTTTAAACAACAGTCTGAAGGCCTGGTGGTGAGAAAGAGCTAGTAGAGGTGGGCACAGCCTGTTGGAAGCCCACAGCAGACGTTGGCAGGGGAAGTACACCACGAAGAGAATTCAGGATGCTGCTTTACCACCTAGAGGAAGGTAAGGATATAACTCCTTATTTGGGACTATGTGAAGTGATCTCGATCTACAGTTCTTTCCCATCCTCTCTCCCCAGCCCTAGCTTAATTTCAAATTAGGGTAATTGAATCAGAATCTTAGGCCTTAGAATCATCTGGTCTAAGCACCCTTGATGGAGGCAGGAATCCTGCAGCAGCCTGCCCAGTGGTTCCCCGCCTATGGTGCTCTATTTCTTATTGCCAAGGGGATCTCTAAGGTCACCTTTAGATGTCAGTGACTTTACTTTTTTTTTTTGGTACCACGGTTTTCCCATCTGTAAAACCAGGAATTGGACTACTTCCGTGATATTTTTTGGTTCCAGGATAATTGGTGAAAGGGATCTTTTAACGTCTTGGATACCGCCCATAGATAATTCATGAAATTTCTTCAGGTGAGTGTTATCTTTATTTTAGATTTCTAAAACAATTTGTAAGAGCAACAGGTAGGAGTAAGAATAACCTACAGCTGGCGTCTTTGTTCCCAGCCAGAAACAGTCTTGTTTGAAAAAAGGATTAGCCAGGTGGCCATATTTGTTTCTGGCACGTGAGTGCTGAGGGAAAGGACCTGAAGCCTCCCGCAGCCATGACTAGTCCTGGCAGGATACCGTCACCGCCTTGGGCGCAGCTAATGTAACGTCGCGTTGCTAACTTGCTGATCCCACCGCTCCAGTTTAAAGCCAAGGGTTCCAGGGTTCTCCGGCCTCTTCCTTTCTCACGCCCCAAAGCTGAGACGGCCTAAAGTAAAAACGGAGGGAGGACCCGGAAGTAGGGAGGATCTCCGAGCACGTGATGGGGGACACGCGGATGCTGTCACGTGATCCAACAACCTGCCACTCCTCGGTGCGGAACGCTCTGCGGCTCTTAAAGGTACAGGTCACAGCGCCCCCTGCTATAGATGGGGCGGGGGCAGAGGCCGACGGGTGGGGCGTGGGAGGGCGTGAGGTGGCTCGAGATGGAGTCTGGGGTTCGCCTCATGGATCGCGGGGCGCGAGTGCAGCAGGCAGGCCGGAGCTGGGACCGGCAATGGGGCGTTGATCCTTCTCACCTGTCATAGACCTTCACCTATCCCGTCAAAGCCCACTCTGAAGAACACTCTGTGACTTTGGACCCTCGGGGGACCTGAACTTGATGCCATGGGAGGACGTGCAGGCTCGTGGCGGAGCCTTTCGGATTCCGAGGGTGAGTATTACCGCCCATCCTCACGGGAGTGACCACGTCTGGCTCGCACCCCACCTGACGGGAGTGAGAGCTGCCTCGGCCCCGGGAGGACACCCATGGGGCCGTCATGCCCCTGAGAGTGGGGTGGGGGGTCATGCTCTCTTCTCGCCCTCCCAGGGGAGGAGACCACCTCGGATCCCCAGCCCCCTCTGTTAGACCATCAGGGCGCCCACTGGAAGAACGCGGTGGGCTTCTGGTGAGTGGCCTGGAGTTCAGCAAAAGTAACAATGGGTTGGGAAGAGGGAAGTGACGGGAGGGAAAGGGGAAGAAAGAGCTGAGCTGCACGAAGGAGCTGAATCTATAGGTAGTTACTGAGTCAACAGGTTTGCCCTGAGGTGACGCATAAATTTTTCAAACTTCACTCCTCTTCTTACCGCCTTCAGGCTTTAGCCAGATCCTCATACCACGTGTAGGATTATTTACTTCATGTTTTTCCTCCAATCAATTCAGCTTTAAAATTTTTTAATACACATATTTTTAAAAAGAAAACTTTAAATCACTACTCCAAAGAGAAAACCAATATTTTCCTAATGCATGTGTAAATAAATGCATCACTACTAGAATGTTTTAAAAAGTCATCCACCTACCTTCTAGAATTATTCAAATACTGAGCCTTGGGGAATACTTGTAGCATTAACCTAAACATCAAGGACTTGGGTGGCAGTTTGGGTTGGAAGTGGCTTCCCATGTGTTCTTTGGAAGAGTCACTTAACCTCTCTGAGCCTCAGTTTCCTCAACAGTAAGATGTGAAGGAAGAGTACTGTAGTACCACTTCATAGGCTTGGGGAAAGGTCACTTATGAAATCACTGGCACTGGGCTCAGTTTCCTTCCCATCACTGAGTGTAGCTCTCAGAGATGAGAGTAAGTGAATAAGATCCTTCGCATGGATCATAAAGGGCTTTGGTATGGACTCGTTTTTATCCCTGCAGCACTCTGTGAGGTAATCAGGAGAGAAATTTGTATCCCCATTTTACATGAGTAGATGGAGGCCACAAAATTAAGAAGTGGCAGACTCAGGACTTGAACAAAGTCCTCTGGGTTTCAGCCCCAGGATTCTTTTTTAGTGTACCACAGTGTATCAGTGGGTGAGAAATGCCCCCAGGAACTGAATCCTAGTAGGAGATCAGAGGAGACAGTGATCAAGGATAGCTTCCTGGTAGAGGTCTCCGAGGTTGGAACTGAACCCAAGTTTCTGATCCTAAAGCCTCTATCTCTGACCCCAACACTGAATAAAGGTGGGATCTGGTGACAGAGGAAAAAAAAGAAGGAGCTGATTGGAGGGCACAGGTGAGGGGGAGGTTTCGCACAAACACTGCGATAGATTAAAGGCCTGAAAGGAAGTTGAGATCTGTCCCACTCATTCCAGGCTGCTAGGTCTTTGCAACAACTTCTCTTATGTGGTGATGCTGAGTGCTGCCCATGACATCCTTAGCCATGAGAGGGTACCTGGGAACCAGAGCCACGTAAGTGATCCCCTCTCTCCACCACCACCATGGTTAAGCCCTGTGCGAAGATGAGAGACTCACCCTGGGTTAGAGGCCCCCTTGAAAAACTCATGAAATAGGGTGGCCTAGGGGTGGGACAAGGGGGCTAAAGTTCCCAGTCTCCCAGACCCTCAAAGCAGGAAGGGCCTTTAAGGGGTGAATGGGTGCCGGGTTTGCAAGCTCAAATGTTGGCTGAGTGGGACCAGAATCTGTGACAGGGTTTCTTAACCTGGGCCCTACTGACATTTTGGGCTGGATGAGTCTTTGTTGTGGGGCTTTCCTGTGCATTGTAGGATGTTTAGCAGCATTCTTGGCTTCTGCCTGCTAGATGCCAGTAGCACACCCCATGACTGCCAGCTGTGACAAGCAAGAATGTCTCTAGACGTTACCAAATGTTCCCTGGGGAGGTAAAAGTGCCCTTGATTGAGAACCACTTGTCCACGGTGAGCTGGAGGGCGCACGCCCTGTCCAAGGGGAGCAGCTATCACCTTCCAGGTCCAACAGTGAATTTGGGCCTGGATCAGATTTTCTGGAAACCCAAATTTTTATATGAAAGCTCTTAAATGTGTTACCCAAACAGAATCTGTTTCCAGGACTATTTTGGCTTGTGGGCCATTAGTTTGTGACTTAACACGGAAATACCCCTCCACTGTGCACATAGAGAGAAGGCCAGTGCTGATCTAATGCCATCTTTCAAGTTAAGGCAGAGCTGGGATAGGAGCTGGGCTCTGTTTGTCCATGCTTCTGCCTCCCTGGATGAAAGACTTTCTCCTTTCTCACCAGGTGGACCCAGGCCCAACGCCCATCCCCCTCAATAGCTCCTCTCGATTTGACTGCAACTCTGTCTCCACGGCTGTGCGTACTCATCTGTCCTCTCCTGACCCAGGCCCTCTGGGTCTATAGACCCCACCCCCTGACCTCTCAGTACTCAGCTGGGACCATCATGATGAAAATAATTGAGACCACCATTTACTGAGCCCTTTCTGTATATAGCGTATATTAGCTCATTTAATCCACATAGCAGACCTGTGAGCTAGGGAGCTAGGCACTGTAATCATCCCCATTTTTCAGATGAGGAAACTGAAGCTCAAAGAATATAAATGCCTTGACATACAGCTAAGAAGCAGCAGAGCTGAGACTTGAACTAAGATCTGCCTGACTCCAGACCCTGTGTTTGTAGAAGGCCTAATTGTCTGGCTCCGGCCTTTCCTTGGCCACTTGGTGGGGAGGGTTGTCCCTGGGAAGGTCTGGGCTCTCACTCTGTTCTCCCATCCAGGCGGTGCTCCTGGCAGACATCCTCCCCACCTTTGGCATAAAGTTGCTGGCTCCTCTTGGCCTTCACCTGCTGCCCTACAGGTCTGGGTGTGGGTGGTGGGAGGAAGGGCAGGTGGGGGCTGGGAGTGGGGAGGCTGGGAGGGCAAAGGAGGTGACACAGGAGGAGGAGGTGGGAGGGCTAGGGGCTGAGAGCGGAGGCCAACCTTCCCCTTCCTATCCCTCCTCACCCTCAGCCCTCGGGTTCTCGTCAGTGGGCTTTGTGCTGCTGGGAGCTTCATCCTGGTTGCCTTTTCTCATTCGGTGGGGACCAGCTTGTGTGGTGAGTGTGCGGTTCTGTGTCAGGTGGGGGGCCCAGGGGAACACAGTGTTTATGGGGGGTGGTCTCCCCAACTTCTCAGAGGAAAGGGGTTATTTCTGTAAGCCTCAGAAGCCTGTTAGGGCTGTCATAAGCAGGAGATCAGAGGTGAGGGCAATTTGGAGGGGCAGGTGGTGGAGGAGATGGGAGGAAATGGATGGATTGGATGGAGACTGAGGTGAACAGAGTCACCCAGACGTCGAGGACGAGTTTTGCTCCTGGTCTGTTAACTGGGTGGATGGAGGTACTGTTCTCTGTGAGAGGACATGGGGAGGGGGGCGTTGGCTCTGCTTCAGATCTGGAACCCAGAGTGTCCAGGGGATCTGTTTTTAGCCCCTTTGGGCTGATACAGAGGCGGCCATGGTCAAATACCGTAGGGGACGCGGGCTGTCGAGGAAAGGCTAGGTATGGCCACCTCTGTGCTTATCCTCCTCTCAGGTGTAGTCTTGGCTAGCATCTCCTCAGGCCTGGGGGAGGTCACCTTCCTCTCACTCACTGCCTTCTATCCCAGGTAAGCAGCTGGAGCAAGGACTGAGGGGAGAGGCTGTCCTGCTGCTGGCTTGGGTCTTCCTGAGTGTTCCTGTGTTCTCCTTCTCAGGGCTGTGATCTCCTGGTGGTCCTCGGGTACTGGGGGTGCAGGGCTGCTGGGGGCACTATCCTACCTGGGCCTCACCCAGGCTGGCCTCTCCCCCCAGCACACCCTGCTGTCCATGCTGGGTATTCCTGTCCTGCTGCTGGCCAGGTGAGCTGTCCTGAGCTGGGAGGAAGAGGGATTAAAGGAGAGAGAACTTGATCATGATCCCAGTCTTCAAATCCCTACCACCTCGCTATGAGGGGATGTGGATTCTGGACTCTGACAGCCCTAGGTTTGAGTTCCGAAGCTGCCACTTCTTAGCTGTGTGGTGTTGGACAAGTTACCTTACCTCTCTGACCCTCGGTTTCCCCGTATCTCAAATAGCGGTAGTTCTCCTTTCCCGTGAGGTGATGAGTGTGAGGCATTCAGCACAGTGTGGTTCCCAAGACAATTTCAAATGGGACATGAGTGGACTTATTTCGTTAGTTCTGTATGTATTTTCATGTATATGAGGAAACAATTTGAACTAGCCAATCACATGTGAGCATTCACAGATTATTGCTTAGGACAAGGCCAGCTAGAAAAAGTGAGTCAATTCAAAAGAAAATATTAAGTAAAAAATAGTATGTACAGGAGGAATGTGGATATGGCAAAGAACATGAAGCCAGAATATAAGTGACTAAAATTTGAGCAGTTCTGGCCTAGCACGGAGTGAACATATAATTAATGGTAGCTGGAGCGATCTTTAGAATTAAGATGACGAGAAAACAGAACCGACTCTCCCGGTGTGAGCCAGCAGTCAGAACAAGGGCTCTGGGGAGAGTGGCCTGATGGTCAACGGGGGCCTTTCCAGCCCGCCAGGGGCCCTTTGACCCTGTCTTCATCCTACTCCAGCTATTTCTTGCTGCTCACGTCTCCGGAGCCCCAGGACCCTGGAGGGGAAGAGGAGGCAGAGACAGCGGCTCGGCAGCCCCTAATAGGCACTGAGGCCCCAGCGTCGAAGCCAGGTAGGAGACACAGACCCTGAGAAAGGTCACTTTCTCTCTCAGGGTTTTAGTCTTTTCCTCTCTACAGTGGACACAGTCAAGAAGGGAAGAGGGTAGGTGTCCTGATTACAGGAAAAGCAGTGACATATTCAAGAAATACTCACTGAGGCTGGGCGCGGTGGCTCACGCCTGTAATCCTAGCAGTCTGGGAGGCTGAGGCGGGTGGATCATTTGAGCTCAGGAGTTCGAGACCAGCCTGAGCAAGAGCAAGACCCCATCTCTACTAAAAATAGAAATTGGCCAAACAACTAAAAATAGAAAAAATTAGCCGGGCATGGTGGCACATGCCTGTAGTTCCAGCTACTCGGGAGGCTGAGGCAGGAGGATTGCTTGAGCCCAGGAGTTTGAGGTTGCTATGAGCTAGGATGATGCCACAGCACTCTAGCCCAGGCAAGAGAGTGAGACTCTGTCTCAAAAAAAAAAAAAGAAATACTCACTGAGCACTTACTATGTGCCAGGCATTCTGGTCACTGGAGTAGTAGCAAGTGCCAAGGCCCTATGGTGGGAATGAGCTTGGATGTTCTAGAAACAGAGAAGGGCCAATGAGGCTGGGCAGAGTGGGCAGGTGGATATCTGTTGAGCTGTGTAAGAACTGTAAAGAGGTCTCACCTGGTTAACTCTTTTTTTTTAATTGTGGTAACATATGCACATAACATGAAGTTTACCATTTTAACCATTTTTAAGTGTAGAATCTGGTGGCAATTAAGTCCGTTCCCACTCTTGTGTTGGCTGGTGAATTCTGGCATACCAGTGCCCCTTTGCGGAGCCTTTCAGTGTGAAAATTTCATCCACCCTTCTCTTCCTGTTCCCCTGCAGGGTCGAGCTCAGGCCTGTCCCTTCAGGAGAGGTGGACTGTGTTCAAGGTTTGGATGGTGGCTGTGGTTGTGTCCCCCGTGGGTGGTGCCCACCTCCTGGCCTTCCACTTGTATCCTCTGACTCTTCCAGAGCCTGCTGCAGTACATCGTCCCCTTGGTCCTGGTGTACTTTGCTGAGTATTTCATCAACCAGGGACTTGTGAGTGAGGGGTGCAGGGAGGGCCGTGGAGGGAGCAATCAGGGTTGGGGCCCACATGTCCACGTCCTGGTTCATCTCCCGTGTCTGGTCTTTGCTGCAGTTCGAGCTCCTGTTTTTCCGGAACACGTCCCTGAGTCACGCTCAGCAGTACCGCTGGTAGGAGGAGGGGAGCGGTGGGCTGTGAGGGCCCCTTGATGGTGTGGTGGGGCTGGGGCTGGGGCTGGGAGGGGCTGCTGTGCCCAGTAGGCACCTGGGGGCGGAGGGAGTGTGCAGGTGCCCAGAGGAGCTTCCTCCTCCTCCCTCCCCCCACCTCAGGTACCAGATGCTGTACCAGGCTGGCGTCTTTGCCTCCCGTTCTTCTCTCCACTGCTGTCGCATCCGCTACACCTGGGCTCTGGCCGTGCTGCAGGTACCGAGCCCCTGCCCCTCACCCCCTCCCACCTTGGCTCCTGGCTTCCCAGGGCCTGCTGCTTCCCGCCCTCAATGGGAAGTAGTCATTGTACACTCTCATTTATAAGCCTGGGGAACCAAAGGCCAACGGGGCTCCATGTAAAATGCGTAGCCTCAGGAGCCAGGCAAACCCAGGTGCGGATCTTAGCTTCTGTGCTCAGCAGCTGTGTGACTTAGGGCACATCTCTGAACCTCAATGAGCCCCATCTATAAATCAGGTGTGACCAACATCCATTTCTCAGGGTAGCTGTAAGAAATAGAGGTGAGAAGAAGAATGAACAAGATTTTGTGTTATGTTTCAATCAGAAGCATTGTTTAATGATTATTTGCATGTACCTCGTGCCGAGTGACAGGCTTTCAAATAATGTTTCTAACT
>NW_012152618.1:9495976-9496792 GCF_000956105.1 Propithecus coquereli | reverse complement strand
ATTAATTTCTTTCTATTTTTAGTAGAGACGGGGTATCGCTTTTGCTCAGGCTGGTTTCGAACTCCTGAGCTCAAACAATCCGCCTGCCTCGGCCTCCCAGAGAGCTAGGGTTACAGGCGTGAGCCACTGCGCCCAGCCTTGAGGCTTTATTAATTAATTAATTCATTGATTCATTGGTGGGACAGTCTGTATACATGTTTTCCCAACTTGAAGTTTTCAGACTGACGTTGAAAGAATTGTGCAGTGAATACTGCTGTGTCTGCATCACCTGGGTTGTGTGTTAACATCTGGCTAGTCATATTGCCCCCTCCATCCAAATCTATCCATTCATTAGTCCATCACACTCTTGTGATGCATTTTAAAGCAAGAGGCGACTTCAGTACACTTCCTTCTAAACACTTCCCTGTACATGTTAGTAACTAGAGTCCAGTGTTTTTTATAGTCCTTTTTTAAGGCATAATGTATATAATGGGAAAATGTTCAAATTGTTATGTATTTTTACAGTAACTGAAGCTGGCTCAGCAGTGTTTCTCATACTTCATTGTTACCATCTCTAACCATATTCGCCACATCTGTACATAACAATACTTTGATTTACTTCATATTTTTCATTGAGGCAGCTAACTTTTAAGTTGCTAATTTTTTTTTCTTTCTATGAATGTCTAATCTGCCGGATAAGGCAACTAACTTTTTTTTTCTTTTGAGACAGAGTCTCAATCTGTCGCCTGGGCTAGAGGGCCGTGGCATCAGCCTAGCTCACAGCAACCTCAAACTCCTGGGCTCAAGCGATCCTCCTACCTCAGCCTCCCAAGTTAC
>NW_012152618.1:9476807-9495926 GCF_000956105.1 Propithecus coquereli | reverse complement strand
GGCAAACAGTCCGCAGCACAAACACTCTTTCTTAGAACAGTCTAACAAAAGGAGTTTCACATAACCAGCATTCATCATTTCAAGGTTACAAGTCCACAGCCCCTGAAGGTAACTGTTAAAATAAACCTTCAACTGTAACAGGAAAGCCCATTGCCCTTAGAACTTAAGAACTCAATTCTATGGTAACAGGATACAGAATAAGTATGGACACTTTAACGTTATGGCAAAAGCAGGTAAATATTCTCTGCCCTTCTTGTTTGTTTATCTAAGCAGTACTGCCAGCCCAGGGCTTGTACCAACAAAGTCCCAACTTGTGTCAATCTGTAACTCAGGGTTCTTCTAGATGCTTCTGAAACATGCAGCTTATGGTTTTAGCTATAACTTTTTTTTTTTTTGAGACAGAGTCTTGCTCAGTCACCCTGGGTAGAGTGCCATGGCTCCAGCATAGCTCACAGCAACCTCAAACTCTCAGGCGCAAATAATCCTCCTGTCTTATCCTCTTGAGTAGCTGGGACTACAGGCATGCACCACCATGCCTGGCTAATTTTTAGTTGCCTGGCTAATTTTTTCTATTTTTGGTAGAGACAGGGTCTCATTGTTGCTTAGGCTGGTCTTAAACTCCTCACCTCAAGTGATCCTCCTGTCAGCCTCCCAGAGTGCTAGGATTACAAGCATGAGCCCCTGCGCCCGGCCAACCTGTAATTTTTTATTTAAATTGTTATGAGTACATAAGAGTTGTGTATATTTATAGGGTACATGTGAGGTTTTGATCAATGTGAATTGATCAAATCAGGGTAATTGGGGTATCATTGCCTAAAGCATTTATTGTTTGTGTTAGGAACATTCCAATTCTACTCTTTCAGTTATTTTAAAGTATACCATAACTTATTGTTGACTATAGTCTTAGCTGTAATTTTAACCAAGGCTGTTTTGTACAGTTAGGGCTTACATCATTTATTTCCATTACAGAAAACACCTAGCCTAATGCTGCAGATGAAAGTGTTCGGAGTGTTTCCCTGGTTACATTAGTGTTACCAGGATGTGTTCTTTCTAGTGCACATTTCTGAGCCTACCTCAGACACACTGAATTAGGACCTCTAGGGCTGTGGTCCCCAACCCCGGGGCCGCAGCCCAGTACCGGCCCGTGGCCTGTTAGGAAACATGCTGCGTATCACCGCCTGAACTCTGCACCACCTGCCTGCCACCCACGACACCACGACACCCCACCCCCCACCCTCGGTCCATGGAAAAATTGTCTTCCATGAAGCTGGTCCTTGGTGCCAAAAAGGTTGGGGACCACTGCTCTGGGGGAAGTCTCTATGGTGCAGTTGTAACAAAATCCCAGGTGATTTTTATGTACATAGGGAGTGAACTGCCAGGAGGTGGTTGTTTAATGATTACTTGCACGTGCCTCATGCAGAGCTTTCAAATAACGTTTCTAACTGTAAGAAAATGCACAGTTCTTTTATTCTGGATGGTGGGACCCCCCTCCCCCCGAGGGACTGGGACACAGAGAGGAACCCGCCCTCTCGGGTGGGGGGCCGAGGATGTTTCCTAAAAGAGATGGGAATATCTAAACCAAGGTTCTCAACCGCAGCACTCTTGACATTTGGGGTCTGGTAATTCTTTGTCGTGGGGGGCCGTCCTGTGCATTGTAGGGTGTTTAGTGCTATCCCTGATCTCTACCCACTAGATGTCAGTAGCTCCACCCCCCCAACCCCGTGTTGTGACAACCAAGAATGCCTCTAGATGTTGCTGTATATCCCTTGGGCAGCAAAACTGTCCCTGTTTGAGAACCACTGGTTTCACTATGGTAAAGTGGCGGGGGTGGGGGGCACATTCTGTTCAAGGAGCCCTTGGGAGAAAGAAATAAGATCCCAGGAGTGGGAATGACCCTGATCCAAGTTGAGCTGTGAACAGTGACTGGGAGATCCCAAGGGAGGGAAGGTGGACCACGTCGTGGGGTGGGGTAGGAGTGATGGGAGCAAAGGTGTGGAGGTGAGGAGGCCTGTGAAGTGCAGGGTGCTGAGGAGGGGGTGGGGGAAGGCCACCCAGATCCCAGGGTGTGGCAGGCCGTGCTGGGTGTTGGGGTTCTCCAAGCCTGCCCTCCACCAGTATCTCCTAGGCTCAGCCCTCCCCTCTGCCTGTGCCCGCAGTGCCTCAACCTGGCCATCCTGCTGGCGGACATGTGGTTCAGCTTCCTGCCGAGCATCTACCTTGTTTTCCTGATCATTCTGTATGAGGGGCTCTTGGGGGGCGCGGCCTATGTGAACACCTTCCACAATATTGCCTTGGAGGTGAGCACCCGCCAGGCGAGGGCTGTGGATGGCCTCTCTGGGGAGGTCCAGGGCAGGGAGCTCTGGGACCGAAGCCTCACCCCTGTTCTCTGCCCTCCCAGACCAGTAATGAGCACCGGGAATTTGCCATGGCAGCCGCCTGTATCTCCGACACCTTGGGGATCTCCCTGTCGGGGCTCCTGGCCTTGCCTCTGCACGACTTCCTCTGCCGTCTCTCCTGACACTCAGGCTCCTCGGGATGCAGGACATGCTGACCTGTGGGCAGGTCAGACACCCAGGCCTACCCATAGCCCATCCGTGAGCTCTGCCCCGGCCTTACCTGCAGGCTGGGGGTGGGGCAGTGCTAAGGCCTTATTCCAGTGAGCAGGGGCAGCCGTTGCCTCCCATTCCCAAGCTGGTCTCGGGGAGTTTCTTCCTGGCATCATGCCCTCTGAATAAATGACTATTTTATCAGTTGACTTTTTGTGCCATTTTTCTTTCTGAAAAAAAATTAATTTTCTTGTATTATAAAAGCAATAGAAACCTGCTTTGAAATATATACATATAGGAGAGCATAAAGAAAACATTTTAGGGTCTGGTGCGATGGCTCACACCTATAATCCTAGCACTCTGGGAGGCTGAGGTGGGGGGATCACTTGAGGTCAGGAGTTTTAGACCAGTCTGAGCAAGAGCAAGACCCCATTTCTACTACAAATAGAAAAATTAGCCAGATGCAGTGGCACATGCCTGTAGTCCCAGCTACTTGGGAGGCTGAGGCAGGAGGATCGCTTGAGCCCAGGAATTGGAGGTTGCTGTGAGCTATAATGACACCACTGCACTCTAGCTGGTGTGACAGAGTGAGACTGTCTCAAAAAAACCACAGATTTCTGCCTAGTCTTGAGGCTTTATTTTTTTTTATTTTTATTTTTTTTGAGACAGAGTCTCACTCCTTTCCCCGGGCTAGAGTGAGTGCCATGGCATCAGCCTAGCTCACAGCAACCTCAAACTCCTGGGCTCCAGCGATCCGCCTGCCTCAGCCTCCCGAGCAGCTGGGACTACAGGCATGCACCACCATGCCCGGCTAATTTTTTCTATATATTTTTAGTTGTCCAATTAATTTCTTTCTATTTTTAGTAGAGACGGGGTATCGCTTTTGCTCAGGCTGGTTTCGAACTCCTGAGCTCAAACAATCCGCCCGCCTCGGCCTCCCAGAGAGCTAGGATTACAGGCGTGAGCCACTGCGCCCAGCCTTGAGGCTTTATTAATTAATTAATTCATTGATTCATTGGTGGGACAGTCTGTATACATGTTTTCCCAACTTGAAGTTTTCAGACTGACGTTGAAAGAATTGTGCAGTGAATACTGCTGTGTCTGCATCACCTGGGTTGTGTGTTAACATCTGGCTAGTCATATTGCCCCCTCCATCCAAATCTATCCATTCATTAGTCCATCACACTCTTGTGATGCATTTTAAAGCAAGAGGCGACTTCAGTACACTTCCTTCTAAACACTTCCCTGTACATGTTAGTAACTAGAGTCCAGTGTTTTTTATAGTCCTTTTTTAAGGCATAATGTATATAATGGGAAAATGTACAAATTGTTATGTATTTTTACAGTAACTGAAGCTGGCTCAGCAGTGTTTCTCATACTTCATTGTTACCATCTCTAACCATATTCGCCACATCTGTACATAACAATACTTTGATTTACTTCATATTTTTCATTGAGGCAGCTAACTTTTAAGTTGCTAATTTTTTTTTCTTTCTAAGAATGTCTAATCTGCCGGATAAGGCAACTAACTTTTTTTTTCTTTTGAGACAGAGTCTCAATCTGTCGCCTGGGCTAGAGGGCCGTGGCATCAGCCTAGCTCACAGCAACCTCAAACTCCTGGGCTCAAGCGATCCTCCTACCTCAGCCTCCCAAGTTACTGGGACTACAGGCGCGTGCCACAATGTCCAGCTAATTTTTTCTATTTTTAGTAGAGATAGGGTCTCGCTCTTTCTGAGGCTGGTCTGGAACTCCTGAGCTCAAGTGATCCTCCCACCTCGGCCTCCCAGAGTGCTAGGATATCAGGCGTGAGCCATCGCACCCAGCCAAGACAACTAACTTTTAATATAAATTCAGTTATTTTAAAGGGAAACAATGTTATTATTGGAATCATGAGTTTGAAATGTCAGTTATATATTTTTTCTACTATACATTCAAAAACTACATAACTATTGGAATTTAAAATGAACATCCAAGGACCCCCTGAGACTGCCCGATAATTATAAGTGATGTTTGGGACCCTGCTTATGGAAATGCTGGCACACTGGTTAACAGTGTGGGCTTTCAGGTCCCAGCTCTGCCATTTACTAGCTCCATAATCTTGGACAAGTCACCTCACCTCTCTGTACTTCAGTTTCCTGACCTGTGAGATGGGATAACAGTAGTACCAACACTTCATAAGGTGCTTTTGCAAAGTCCATGAAATCATAGGAAAGCACAGTCAACATTCGATACATGTCAGCTCTCATCATGCTGTGATTTGAATCCTGCCTTTTACCTTTGGTGTTGCATTATGCCAGTAGTGTTCAAACTTTAGTGTGCGCCAGAGGGCTTATTAAAATACAGATCACTGGGTCCACCGCCAGGATCTCTGATGGAGGAGGTAGCAGGCAGGAACCAAGACTACGAATTTCTGTCACATACTCCAGTGATGCTGATTTGCTGTTCTTGGAACCACACTTTGAGAACCCCTGAATTACGCTTTTCATTTTAAAACTTTTTTATATAGGCCTTTTTTTCTTTTCAGTTCTACATAAGAGTATCTTATTCGGGCCAAGACTTCTTTTTTTTTTCCTGTGGATAGAAAAGAAAAATAGGTTTCATTTTGATGGGTACGTAATATTCCATCACAATGGGGCTTTATAACTTATTTAGTCATTCTATTAATGTTGACCATTTAGTTTATTTCCGTTTAACGTGATTAAAAATAACTTGCAAATTAGATTATTCTCTCTACATAGGAGTATTTCTTTAGGATGGATTCTCAAAAGTGGAATTTCTAGGGATGAGAATTTTTTAAGTTGTTGATATATAACCACATTGTTTTCTGAAAGGTTTGTTTTAGCAGTTTACACACAACAGCTGTGTGTATGTGTGTGTGTGTGTGTGTGTTTCACAGCATCCTCTGCAGCACTGGGTATAATCATTTTTAATTCTTCCCTAAGTAAATGAGTGAAAAAGCATTCAACCTTGATTATTTTTAAAATTATTTTTTAAAGCTTCATTGAGATATACTTTGCATACCATACAATTGGTTTTTAGTACAATCAAAGATAGGTGTGACCATCACCACAATTTTAGAACACCTCCTTCACCTCAGGGAGAAATCCTGTACCATGTATACCCTGTAACTCTCACTTCACTGTCCTTCTGTCACTTACAGCCCTGAGAAACCACTAGTCTATCAGCCCTTGAACTTTGCCGGCAATACCCAACCGTCCCCAAGGACCAATGTCAGCCCTTTTGCTTGGGACAGCAAAGTGTCCTGTTCAGGCACTTCAACTTGGCCGGCAATACCCGACTGTCCCAAAGGGGCCAATTTCAGCCCTTTTGTGTGGGGAGCCCAAGTGACCTATTTCAGCCCAATAACTTGGCCTGAAATAGCTGAACATCGCCCAAGGGGCCAATTAAGCTGTTTTGCGTGTGGTGGCCAAGCGACCAATTTCAGCCTTTTAATTTGGCCAGAAATACCCGATCATCTTCAAGGGGCCAATTTCAGCCATTCTGGGTGGGATAGCTAATGGTCCTATCCGGCCCTATAACTTCGCTGGTAATACCTGACCACTAACAATTGGGCAATTTCAGCCCATTTGATTGGAGTGGCCAAGTGTCCTGTCCTGGCATTTTAAGTTGCTGACAATACACGACTTTTTCCAAGGGGCCAATTTCAGCCCTTTTGTGTGGGGTGCCAAGGGGCCTACTGCCACCCTTTAACTTGGCCAGTAATACCCGACAGTCCCCTTAGGGGCCAATTTCAGCCCTTTTGCTTGGGGTGGCCAAGGGATATATTACGGCCCTTTAACATGTCTGGCAACGCACATCCATCCCCTAGTGGGATGCTTGAGGTGATGGATACCCCATATTACACATGGTATGTCTGTATCAAAATATCACATGTACCCTGTGAAGATATACAACTATTATGTACCCATAATACTTAAAAATAAAAAATAAAAAATAGAGGGTGCTAGATCTTTATATTTGGGCATGGAAAGGTGTCCAGGATACACTGCTACATAGTTTCTGAGCTGATTGCAGAACAATAAAAGGTACAAATAATGAGATCCCGTTGTTGTAAAAAAAATTTCAATAAATATTTCTTGGTCAC
Organism: Propithecus coquereli; assembly: GCF_000956105.1. Lineage (NCBI taxonomy): Eukaryota > Metazoa > Chordata > Mammalia > Primates > Indriidae > Propithecus > Propithecus coquereli. The sequence continues at coordinate 9,489,275 of NW_012152618.1, read as the reverse complement.
CTATCATGTGCAAGAAATCACCAGGCTGAACACTGGGGAAAAACAGTGAATAAGCCGGGTGCGGTGGCTCATGCCTGTAATCCTAGCACTCTGGGAGGCTGAGGCAGGAGGATCGTTTGAGCTCAGGAGTTTGAGACCAGCCTGAGCAAGAGCGAGACCCCGTCTCTACTAAAAAAATAGAAAGAAATTAGCTGGGAAACTAAAAATATATATAGAAAAAATTAGCCGGGCATGGTGGCGCATGCCTGTAGTCCCAGCTACTCGAGAGGCTGAGGCAGGAGGATCGCTTGAGCCCAGGAGTTTGAGGTTGCTGTGAGCTAGGCTGACGCCACGGCACTCTAGCCAGGGCAACAGAGCGAGACTCTGTCTCAAAACAAACAAACAAACAAACAAACAAACAAACAAACCCCAGCACAACTGCTTGTTTATTTACCAACACAGGTACTAGTTTGTACTCTTAGATCAAAGAAAATCCAAAAGACAGGAAATGTCACTCTTTTTCTCTGGGTCCTGTTAAGAAACTAGACAAAAAGTATAAATTATTCAAGATTCCTATCGAGTGATGGTGATTTTCTGTGTGCACCTGTCTAGAGAGCGTGGACTTGTGGAGTGTAGACTTCTGCCAGGAGTCAGGAACTTGAGCAGCAGTTCGCAGTCAGTTTCCTTACACACCCCCTTTTATCCTGTGTGTGTGCCAACCGTATGGCAAAGGCGTTTTGGAGGGTCATGCTTGATAACTTATGCTTAAAGATCCTATGAGGGAGATTTCTCCAGGTAAGTAGACACCCTTCTATAAAAAGGTGGCAGGTTCTGTGAACCTAAAGAGAAGACCGAATGTCTCTCTGAACACCTTTAAATTACTGCTCCAATTGCCAGTTCCTGTGGGGTGGGGGTAAGGTGCGTTAAAATAACTTGAAGGTCTATTTGTTGGCAACTTGGAATGCACAGTGTTTCATTTTTAAACTTCTAAGATTTGAAAACAAGATGGCCTAGGTTAAATAATATAGTTTTCTAAAGCTGAATGTGCTCATTGGGAGTGCAGTTTTTCACATGAAATACAAAAATAACTTCCTAAAACTCCTAGGTGGGAACACTGCTGGGTTGTTTGTTTTGTTTTTTGATTTTTATTTATTTCTTTATTTTGGAGACAGGGTCTGGCTCTGTTGCCTGGGCTGGAGTGCTATGGCATCAGCATAGCTCACTGCAACTTCATAGTCCTGGGCTGAGGCGATTCTCCTGCCTTGGCCTCCCAAGTAGCTGGGACTACAGGCGTTTGCCACCACAGCCAGGTGATTTTTCTATTTTTTGTAGAGATGGGGGTCTCACTCTAGCTCAGACTGGTCTTGAACTGGCCTCAAACAAACCTCCCGCCTTGGCCTCCCAAAGTGGTAGGATTACATTGAAGAGCCACTGCCCCGGCCCAACACTGTTGTTTTGATGATCTGTGATTAGATGAACTGATCAATCTCGGTTGGTAACTTCCTTTTTTTTGGTAGGAGTTTAAAAAATTCTAGAATAGGTGTGTTTATCTAGTCTTACACTGACAACTTCATTCTAAATGTCTCCTGAGAGGCATATGCCATGCACAGGATATAGCATATACATCTTCATCCTTCTCACTTTCACACACCTCTGAAATCGGCGTGGAGAAGGTCATCAATGCCGTGTCCATTCACCAACAGCAAGAAGAAGATCCAGCAGAAATATACAGGACTCTACTGAAGAACAGCAGCGTACACTTTTTTCTCAAGTGCACACGAGACATTCTCTGGGACAGACTATATGTCAGGCCACAATTTCAGTCCCAACAAATTTTAAAAGATAGATATCATACTAAGTATCTTCTCTGGCCACAACTGAATGAAGTTAGAAATCAATAACAGAAGTAAAACCGGCAAATTCACAAATTTTTAGAAATTAACACATTCTGCTGTGGGCTGAATGCCCCCCACCCCCAAATTTGTATGTTGAAACCTAATTGCCAATGTGATAATATTAAGAGATGGGTGTTAGGAGGTGATTAAGTCATGAGGGCGGAGCCCTCATGGATGGGATTAAAGCCCTTATAAAAGAACTTAAGGGAGGTGGTTCATCCTCTTTTGCCTCCTCTGCCGTGTGAGGACACAGTGTTCTTCCCTTCTGGAGGGTGCGGCAACAATCTGCCATCCTGGAAGCAGAGACTGGTTCTTCACCAGACACTGAATGGGCTGGTGCCTCGATCTTGGACTTCCCAGCCTCTAGAACTGTGAGAAATATGTTTCTGCTGTTTATAAATTATCCAGGCTTGGGTATTTTGTTAGAGTAGCATGAATGGTCTAAGACACACTCTTAAACAACCCATGGGTCAAAGAAGAAACTACCAGGGAAATCAGAAAATACAGTTGTCACTCAGTATCCATGGAGATTTGGTTCCAGGACTCCCCAAGTATACCAAAATCCACACACACTCAAGTCTCACAGTCGGCCCTGTGGAATCCAAGTATACAAAAAGCTGGGTCTCTGTGTCCTTGGGTTTTGCCCTGTGAATACCATATTTTTAATCTGCCTTTTCTTGTGGATGTGGAACGTCTGAATTCAGAAGGCCAACTTTATTTATTGGAAAAAATCCCTGCATAAGTCAACCCTAGCAGTTCAAACCTGTGTTGTTCAATGGTCCACTGTACTCAGAGATGAATGAAAAAGAAAACACAGCATACCAATCTTATGGGATACAGTGAAAGCAGTGCTAACAGGGAAATTTATAACCTGAAATGCTTACATTAAAAAAAAGAAAGATTTCAAATCAACAACCTAAATTTACCACTTAAGGAACTAGAAAAGATCAATTAAACCTAATACTAGCAAAAGGAAAGAAATAATAAAGATTAGAGCAGAAATAAATAAAATAGAATATAGAAGACACAATAGAGAAAATCAACGAACGTAAAAGTTGATTCTTTACAAAGATAACAAAGTTGAAAAACTTTAGCTAGATTGACCAAGAAAAAAAAAAGAGAAGACTCAAATTACTAAAATCAGAAAAGAAATTGGGGACATTACTATCAATCCTACAGAAATAAAAAGGATTATAAGATAGCACTATGAACAACTGTACACCAACAAATCGGATAACTTAGATAAAAAGGACTAATTCCTAGGAACACAAATCCTACGAAGACTTAATCAGGAAGAAATAGAAAATCTGAATAGACCCATAACTAGTGAGGAGATTGGATTAGTAAATCAAAAATCTCCTGACAAAGAAAAGCCTTTGACTTGGTGGTTTCACTGGTGAATTCTATGACATATTTAGAGAAGAACTAATACAAATCTTTCTTAAACCCTTCCAAAAACTGAAAAGGTGGGAGCACTCCCTAACTCATCCTATGAGACCACCATTGCCCTGATACCAAAGCCAGACATAGACTTTATAAGAAAAGAAAACTGTAGACTAATATCCCATATGAACATAGATGTAAAAATCCTCAACATATCCCTGACCTGTGGGGTGAAATTTACCATAGAAAAGGGAAGGCAAGTGGAAGCTTGAAACTATAGGTCAAGAAAGTGAATAAGACACAATGCTGCATCGAGGGGAATGGCAGAGGTTAGTGCCACCCTAAAGGGCCTAGAGAATGCAGGGGTAGCGTCCCCATCATATTTCTGTTTAAATAAGCAATCTGGTCCCCTCAGGATCTGGCTGTTCCTGGTGGATGACTAGACCAGAGGTCTGCAGCTGCAGACTCTGGGCCCAAAGTGGCCAGCAGCCTGTTCATGTATATGGTTTTAACTTTTATAAAGGGTTGAGAAAAATCAAAAGAATAATAATATTTTGTAACATGTGAACATTGTGTGAAATCCAAGTTTCAATGTTTATGAATAAAGTTTTATGGGGCACAGTGGTACTCATTCATTTATGTACCTCTTTACAGCTTTGGTGGCCCGAGGGGCAGTGCTGAATAGTCTGGGCGGGGACCTTCTGCAGTGTTGTCATTACTTCCTCCTGCCGTTGGGCACATCACCAACCAACAATCACAGTGAGGCATTATTATGCCACAGCGTTTCAGGTGCCATGCTTTTTGCCATGCTGTGACATTTCATTTATTTATTTTGTCACACGATAGCTGTGCTAAGAGAATGTAACGCACATACACATAACCAGACAACGCGCTCATCACAATACTCTCAATTCACGGGAAAGCAATAATCAGGAAAATTAGAAAATTTAAGCAGGTTCTTACAATTGAGTTTCATAAAAAAAAAGTAAAAAAAAGTTTAAGCAGGAATATCTCAACATAGCTGAATTTCTTCATAAAAATATAAATTGGAAATGTAGCTGCAACCGAAGTAAGTTTCCAAGTGGTTCATTTGTTCGCCAAGTGAAGAAGGCCATTTGCCAATGGCAAATAAACAAATAATGTTTGATTGCACCAGTCAAAGAAATATATTCAGTGAATATAAGCTTTTTGAAGAATATTAGTCTTCCTGCTTGATGAGATGAAACATTGGGAGCAACCTCCACAGTCAATTAAAACAAAAGATAACAGGAAGCCAAATTGTCCAGCAGAGGGCAGCATTACCCCACAGAGCCCAAACCCTGGCTACAGGAACTCGAGCTCATTGCCGAGATTCGTTAACCAACACCATGGTGCCTGGCTGTCGTGGCGCTTTTCCCATGTCGGCTTATTTAATCTACACGAAAGCCCTTCAGGATAGGGACTATTTTTGTCCGCGTTTTACAAATGAGAAAGCTGAAGCTCAGAATGGTTAAGTGACGTTTACATGGTTCACACTGGGATTAAGTCCAAGCCTTTTGACTCCAGGACCTGTGTTATTATTTAAGCAAATGATTATAAAATGCTTGCTGTGTGCCAGGCATGGTCTAAGCACTTCACGTGTTTTAACTCCTTTAACCCTTACACAAATCGCAGCATTTAGGTACTATTACTACATCCCCATTTTACTGATGAGGAAACTTAAGGTATGAAGAGGTGAAGATGATTCCGCTGGTCAGTGGTGGAACTGTCAGGCTGAGTACACAGCACCCTGCCATGGGCCTGGCCTCTGCCCTCTGCTGATGGAGCTCATCATCGTGATGGGTCAGGGCTTCTCAAAGTGGGGGTGTCACCCAGGAAACTCCAATTGCAAATTTTGGGGCCTCTACTTCAGACTTCCGGAATCAGAAACTCTGCGGGCAAAGCCCAGCGATCTGGCGATTCTAAGGAATGTTAAGGTTGGAAAACCAGAGTTACATATTCCCATTGCCGTGCACTCCACATGGCTGTGACTCTAGGCATTGAATTGAGAATGCTGTGAGCGTACGCATGAGCACACGCACATTTTATGGGTCGTTTGCCACGAATGTGTTTGCGTTGGATCCAGCTCTTGGCTTGCTTTTACTTGGCTGGGAGTAAGTTTTCTGGAATGGGGTCCTTGGCTGCCTGTGTACAAACTTTTACAACACTAATAACCTTTCTTGTTCCTACCTCACGTCTGTGTAGTACTTCATTTGTTAGAAAGCATTTTTTTTCTTCAATCACATCATTTACCATCATCCACAAAAATGATGATTTTCAACCCAATGCCAGAGCTTGTGCTTCTATCTAAGGAGCCCTGAGACTTTCTCTGAGCTAACGCTTTCCAAAAAGGAGATGCTGGCCAGATTTCTACTGCAGGCTAGGGAAAGGCCCTCCTGCTCTGCACGGCCAGGACTAGGGTGGGGGTGGTGAGGCTCCTACTGCTCTGGTTCCCGCAGGGTCATGTATACCGGGCTAGGGATGGGTTGCCAGCTCCCTGGGTAAATCCCTGTCTGGGCTTCTCAACAACTTGGCTGTCTTGGGTGAGGAGATGAAAAAGTGGAGCTTGAGAATTCAGAGCTTGAGGAAACAGAAAATGTGAGACTGTCTTTTTTTGTTGTTGTTTTTGTTTTTTCTTTTTTTCAGACAAGGTCTTTCTATGTTGCTCAGGCTGGCTTCAAACTCCTGGGCTCTGCCAGGTATGGTGACTCTTGCCTGCAATCCCAGCACTTTGGGAGGCCAAGTTGGGAAGATGGCTTGAGCCCATGAGTTCAAGGCTACCTACAGTGAGCTATGATAGTGCCACTGCACTCCAGCCTACAGAGCAAGACCCTGTCTTAAAGAGAAAAAAAATTGTCTCTGATCCAGGAATCTTAAAAAAGAAAAAAAATCTAAAAACTCCTGGCTCAAGTCATTTTTGTATGTTGATTTTTTTATACTGTAACTTTACTGAACTTGTTTATCAGATCTAAGAGACTTTTTGTGGAGCCTTTAGGTTTTTCTAAATATAGATGATATAATTAGGTCTGATTTCTAAGCCTGAAAACCAGGGAAGCTGATGGCGTGACTCCCTGTCAAAGGCTAAGGACCTGAGTGAAATGGAGTGGGGTAGGGTGGGGGTGCTAGTATAAGTCCCAGCGTATGAAGGATTGCGACTCTGCAGTCCTGATGTCTGAGAGCAGGAGAAGATGGATGTTTTGATTCCAGAAAAGAAGGCAAATTCGCCCTTCCTCTGCTTTTTTGTTCTATTGAGGCCCTCAAAAGATTGGATGGATGATGCCCTCCCACACTGGGGAGGGCAGATCGTCTTTACTCAGTGTACTGATTCAAATAGAAATCTCTTCTGGAAATACCCTCAGAGTCATGCTCCCAAATAATGTTTTACCAGTGATCTGGGCATTGCTTAGCCCAGTCCAACTGACACATAAAACTAACCATCACATCACCCACCCACCCACTCCTTGTTCTCTGTTTCCTTCCCTCATTTTCTTCTTGCTGCTTGGTTGTCTTTCATTTGTTTTCCTACTTTCTTTTCCTTTTTCTCTCTCCTCCCCATGCTTTTCCCCTCCTTTCACTCTCTGTTTGTCCTGTATCAACACAAATCTGATCAGGACAGAGGAACCACCTGGTAATTTGAACATGGAAGGTTTAATATAAAAAATTATTAGTTATAATAGGGATTGGATAAATAAGGGATTGGCTAGTAAGAAGCAAAAAAAAAAAAAACCCTCTAGAGAATATAGAAATAGTAGATAATACAAGGGGCTGAGGTAGAGGACCAAGGAAAACCCCCTCTCATTTCCCCCAGACGTCATCGAGGGGAGCGCGGCTGAGGCTCACTGGCTGGCAGAGAAGATTCTGTGGTGCCAGGCTGGAGAAACTTTCTGTAAATCCATCTTCCATCACTTTTCCTAAACCTGCCCTCCCGGGTACCAGGAAGCTGTCTGTGGGGAGGTTTCCCATGGCAACTCTCTGATGTAAAACCCCCAAGAGAGGAGCCGGGGAGTTGTTGGCTGCATCCATCTGACCTCTGGGCACGGAGGAGCCAAGTGCTGGGGAAGCTGCTGCAGAAAAAGTACACCAAGATCCAGACACAAACCGTTTCTTCCTAGCACCCTTTACTGACACAGTTAGCATCATGCCAGCTGGCAGAGGAAAAGTAGTTAAAGGGCTCAGACTCATCTTCACAGAGCAGGCAAAAAGGTAAATTTGGAGCCAGGAGGCAACAAAATGATAAAGGCAAAGGTACAAAAAGGCCATTTATTTGAATTTGTCAGAGTACAAGGTGTGTCCATCAAGTGGACTTTCCATGCAACTAAATATTTCCTCTCTATTCACTGAAGTGTTTTTATGTGTGTATTACCTATTTCCAGTGGTGATTTTCTAAAGTATATTATACATGGCATTTCATCTTAGAATACCTAAGTGCAGTTAATTCTTTTCCTCAGGATGCAAAATCCTTTTTGTTGGTATCCAGAATTGCTCATTGCCAAAATGCAGAGATGCTCTCAGGAGCTATGGGTATATGTGAGATTTTCAGGCTATGCCCCTGGTCCCAGAATGCTGTGGGATTTTTATGTCCTTTTTGTATCCTTGTTTAATTCTTGGGGTTGCTTAGCTCTCTCTTCTGATTTCTGTTATCCATCAATCTCTTGGCTACCACTTACTGTTATCCTTTTCTCCTTACTAATCGTGGTTTCTACTTCGCTCTGGTCTAGGAAATCAGAAGATCCTCTAAGAATTTTGTCTGATCTATTGATAAATTGGCTCCAGGTGAAATTCTAAGTGAATTTTTCAATTAGCAAATGTTCAACTACACTGAGGCATCGTAGTCTATACGTTTTGAAATGTAAGTTTTATTATTATTCAAGTGTAGACCAGGAGACAACTATCATTGCAAAATAGTTGGTGACTCATGGCTCCCAAGAGGAGGAGGCACACCACACCTTGGGGGTGGACGCCTGGGGAAGCGCCAGGGCTGGTCACGAGGCAGAGGGAGCCAGGGGAAGACATAAGCAAGAGGCTTTATCATGGTTTCCGTGGGAAGGAACGGCCTGGCAGGGGAAGCCGGCTTACGGTGGACAAGTTTGAATCAGTTCAGGGCTCTGGGGCCTAGAGGCTATCCTTAGTTGTCTGGCATCTGGCCTTGGGGGTGATGAGGACAGTGGAATAGTGGCAGAGTGGAAGAACCCCATGAAGAGGTAGCTGGCATCTGGGCTCTGGAGCGGTTGGTTTGCATATGAAAGGTATGGTTGCAGGTGATTTGTTTGCTATTTCTAGGAATTATTGTGCCCTGAGAGGGGCAGTCCCTCCAAGGTCTCCAGGCCTCAAGATGTCAAAGCATCAAAAATACAAAATAAAGTCATGATTACAGTGGTTCACAGCTTGCTATTTGGCCTAGGCTGGCCTTGAACTCCTGGGCTCAACTGATCCTCCCACCTCAGTCTCCCCAAAGTGCTGAGATTATAGGCGTGAGCCACCACGCTGTGCCCAGTGACCATCTTAGATGTTACGCTTTATCAATACTATTTTTAACGAAGCAATAAAGTCACGGTGAGTCATACTTTACTCACCATGACTTTTAATTGTACCATTTAAAATTAGTAGTAATTAAATTACGATTGTGATATTGTCATATAATAAAAAATAAACGTTTGGTCTTTACCCCAGGTTCCTGGCACAGAGCTTCTAAAACCCCTGACATTTCCTGAGTGATAATCTTTTGTTATTCATAATAAGCTTCTTTCAACTGTATCTGAGTTACGCTGATGAGATGACTCGTAATGGGCTCTTAGACAGCTTCACATTGGGGCCTGGTGTCCAGAGGAACCATCCATGTGATTAGAGGATCATTAATGGCCAATGATTTAATCAATCACGCCTGTGTAATGGAACCTCCCCAGAAACCCTAAACACTGGGGTTGGAGAGCTTTCAGGTTAGTGAACACATACAAGTGCTGGGAAGGTGGTCACCCCAACTCCACAGGGGCAGAAGCTTCTGTGCTTGGGACCCTGCTGACCTTGCCCTGCATGCCTCTTCATCTGGCTGTTTATCAGTATCCTTTATAATGTTCTTTATAATAAACTGGAAATGTAAGTAAAATGCTTTCCTGAGTTCAGTGAGCTGTTCTAATTAATTATCAAACTTAGGGATGGGGTCGTGGGAACTCCCAATTTCTAGCCAATTGGTAAGGACGATGGGTGGCCCAAAATTGCCATGGTGTCTGAGGTGGTGGCAGTCTTGTGGGCCTGAGCCTTTGACCTGTGGGGTCCAACCTAATTCGGGGTAGATAGTATCAGGATCGAATTGGAGGACACCTAGCTTGTGTCAGAGAATTGGTCTGTGTAGAAAAACTTCTACACACATTTGGTGTCAGATGTGTTCTGTGGGCAGAGACAGATTACAGTAGTAATAACACAGTGCTATGACGTCATTGGTTGTGAGACACATCTTAATGTCAGAAGTACTAAATTATAAAAATAACTGTCTTAGAATTGAAAAAATACACCCTGTCTCAACGGCTTGTGTTGTGGCTACTCACCCAGCCCTGCCTCCGGCCCACAGCCTCTGGGTTGCTCCTTTCTGATCTGACTACCCTTGACATCCCTGCTTTCCTTCCAGGCCTACCCCAAGGCCTTGGGCCACCAGCCCAGCTGCTTGCTTCAGCATAGGGTCACCTTTCTCCTCCTCTGGCTTGGTGTCCTATCCCAGACACGACAAGGCTGGGGAGAGATGGTGGCCAGATACGAAGGGGCAGCATCAGTTAGGGAGGAGCCTGGGCCTTGATAGTGTCTGAGATCCCCCCACACCCTCCCCCCATAGGAAGTGGGCTAAGCAGGAAGTGCAGGGTGCTAAGTAGGGCAATGGCATGTCTCTCTCAATGGAACTAGACAGAAGGGATTAGAGAGGCAACAGGTGTTTTCCCTAGGTTATACCAGCACTTGTGAAAAAACAGGAGTCAGGTAATACGCTGGACTTGAACTTCTCATAGCAGAATCACAGGAACCCAGCCCCCCACCCCGGCAGGGTCCTAGGGCTGTTTAAACAGTTGCAGGTGTGACTCTTACTAGTGGTTTCACGACAGGAGTGGGACAAGCAGCCTCCTCCCTCTGCTTGTCATCACGTCTCGGCGTCCTCCAGGCCTCAGTCACTGCCTTGGTGATGCTGAGCCCACGCCAGCATTTCAGCCAGAAAGTCTTGGTGGTTCGTGTTTCTTGCACTAAAAGCTTCTGTGCTTTTTTAGGATAATATATTTAACTTGGAAAATGAAAGCTCTCACCTCCTGATTTTTTCTTCTGAGAGCCGGCACAGCTAAACTATGAGCGTTCTTTCTGCAGGCTGGAACTGAAGGACTAGGATGGTTCATCAGCTTTTATTGAGCCACTTGTCTCTGGCTCAGAACTTAGGAACTTGTAAAAAGTTATTAGTGTAGAACTAAAAGGGCCTTAATGTGCTTGAGTGAACTTTTAATTTAATGTAACCTTCTAATTCGCAGACTTACAGTTTGCCACGCCTACCTTACAGATAGTTTTTCTGAACCTGATAATAATGGAACGACTATTCAGTATGGGGCAGAGTATAATTTTCTAAAAGTTAAAGCATTTTAGCCACTTCATTGTGAAATGCAATTCTCTCCAAGTCACGGTGATGCTTAAAGGATGTGGTTTGCTGTTTGGTGTCCTTCAAATTGAAAATCATAAGGGTACTGAGATGTGTGATTGAAGAATATAATAAACATGAAATTCAGGCAATTAGTTGCTTTTGGAAACCCTCAAGCTAATACATAGTAGTAGCCAGTCAATTGGTTAAAGGTCAAGCCCCTACGGTGGGCCTGGTGCTGCTCTTGACAATGGAGATAAAGTTTCTGCTCCTGAGGATCTTACGCAGAATAAGGACATAAGTTAACAGCAGTTATTGATAGGGGCAGTGAAGAGGATAAAATAGAATAATGTGGCAGAGAATGAGTTGTACTGATTTAGCTAGGAAAGGAAAGGCTTCTCTGAATAAGTGACATTTAAGTTAAAACCTGAGTAAAGATCCTTGTCAAAAATTTGGCCCAGCCCAGACAACCGTTAATGCTACCCACTATGCTCAGCAGAGCTAGATGAAGAGGTGGTCTCTCTGCTAGCTGGGCAGTTGCCCAGAGCACTAAGAAATAAGAGGAACGACAACATTGCTGGAGGAATTCAGCAAAGTGTAAATCAGCCCTTCCAACATATGGCAAGAACTTCCCAATGGAAATATTAATAGAAGCCGCGGTCAAAGCTGAGCTGTCTCTGAAGAATATTTCTGCACAGTGTGCCTGCAGTCTCAGCCTGCCAGCTTGGGAAGTGGTTGGCTGTTTACAGGGAAGGGGATATTTATGTTACGTAAATATTTAGTCCTTTTAATATGCCTCAGGAAATTGGTTTTGTAATGTTTGTAAATTTTAAAAGACAACTGAAGAGTGAACATGAGCTCTCGCCTCTCAAGGTCTCTCCTTTAGGCTGGGCCCAGGGTTAGGAAAAGCAGACCCAATAACCAGCTTGAAAGGCAGCAAGAGTAGCCACTTAACAGGCCAGTTCCACATTTTTCTGGAACATTCTAAGATAACTTACCTGGATGAAATCCTCCTTCTCCCTCATCCTCAGCAAAGATGTCTTATGGTCTGTTTCTTAGGAAACAAAGAAGGTAGTAATTTTTACTATTTTTAAAGGTGGAAAATGTGAATTTAAAAATATGACAAACAAGAGAGAGGGATTGATGGAAATATTTTCAACTTTAACATAGTGATTTCTAACCAGTGGTCACTAGGAAACTAAGTGGTCATCAAATCTGTATTTGTAGCAGGTATAGTCCTAGTGATTTTCCATGTATTTATTGCCATTCTTCAAAAGAATATAGATTTTGTGATTAAATATAAATTCATCTAATTATATAACTGAATCCTGTCCTTGTACATTCTTTTGAATGAATGTATACCAAAGGCAAAACTATCACACAGGAGTCAGTCGTGTTTATGTAAGTGCACACATGGGCAAACACGCACAAAAATTGAAAGAGGTTTTGAGACTCAAGTGAATGAAAATCATTGTGCTTATACACATGCTAAACATTCTTCTAGAAAACAGAGCAAAAATTCTAGGGCCTTCATTTTGATATAATTATGTTTTAATATTTAACTGAATCCTGTCCTTGTACATTCTTTTGAAT
>NW_012152618.1:9474286-9475521 GCF_000956105.1 Propithecus coquereli | reverse complement strand
CTGAGGCAGGAGGATCGCTTGAGCCCAGGAGTTTGAGGTTGCTGTGAGCTAGGCTGACGCCACGGCACTCTATCCTGGGCAGCAGAGTGAGACTCTGTCTCAAAAAAAAAAAAAGAAATGGAACATTATTAGTACTCCAGAAGGCCCCTCCTGATCACTCTCCCTACTCCTTTTCCCACAGGAAACTACTAATCTAACTTATAAAGCCGTAGATTAGTTTTGTCTGTTCTTGAACTTTGTAAAAATGGAATCACACAGCGTGTACTCTTTGCGAGGGCTTTCTTTAGCTCAACATGATGTTGGCGAGATTTGTTCATGTTTTTGCAGTTGTAAGTTAGTTCATTTTTATTGCTGTTTTCATACACACCAATTAATTTATCCATCTGCTGTGATAGACATTAGCGATGTTGCCAGCTTCAGGCTATTTTAAATAGCACACGCCTTTTGGAGCACATGTGAACACGTTTCTATTGTGCACATCTAAGACTGTGATGTCTGGGTCATAGGAAATGTGTATGCTCTACTTTAGTAGATATTTCCAAATAATTTGTCTAAAGTGCTTGTACCTATTTATACTCCCCACCATGAGAGTTTTAGTTTTTCCACGTGTTTCCCAACACTGGCTTTTTCATTTTAGTTATGCTGAGGGAACTGTAATGGAAGTATTGTGGTTTTAACTTGCATTTCTTCGATAACAATTGAGATTGAGCACCTTTCATATATTTATTGGCTATTTGAATATCTTCTTTTGTGAGGTTATGTATCTTGGCCATTTTTCTATTACTTTGCTTTTTTTTTTTTATTTCACTACCTTTTTGGGGATTCCCTTTCTCTCTCTTTTTTTCTGGACCCCACATCTTCCTCATTCTTGGTTTATCTCCATGTTATGGTGGAATACATCCTTCAGTAGCTTCCAGGAAGTCAGCCTCCAAGATGGCCCCCACTTTTTTTTTAAGGGTTGGGAGATTGTGAGGAGAGGTGTTCAGTTGCCTTGTTTGTTTTTGTTGAGACAGAGTCTCACTCTGCCGCCCTGGGTAGAGTGCAGTGGCATAATGCTCACAGCAACCTCAAACTCCTGGGCTCTAAGCCATCCCCCTGCCTCAGTCTCCCTGGTAGCTGGCACTACAGGTGCATGCCGCAACTCCCGGCTGGTTTTTTTTTTTTTTTTTCCTTTCTTTTTGGTAGAGACGGGTTCTCATTTTTGCTCAGGCTGCTCTCGAATTCTGGACCTAAAG
>NW_012152618.1:9466736-9473277 GCF_000956105.1 Propithecus coquereli | reverse complement strand
CATTAGCTCCCCTCCCCAATTTATTTAAGTTTTACAAAAATTCATCTCAAAAATGATTTTTATACATTTTTGTGTAGCAGGATTGTACATTTTTATTACATTTATTCTGAAGTAGTTGAAGTTTTCTTTATTGGTTGTTACAACAGCCTTCTTCTATAATTTCATCTACAAAATGCTCATTGCTGCTATAAACAAAATATAGATTTGATTTTGGTATAATGATTTTATATTCAGCGACCTTACAGGAGTTTATATTGTCAACCTAAAAGGAAGAAGCTGAGGTAAAATGAATATAAAGTTCATTTGGGTTGCTTTGCAGAATGTTCCGGAGAGCAAAGGAGAGGTGCATGTTTTTAAAGAAAAAAGGATGAATCAGGAGAGGAGCAATTAATAAAAATTATTCATCAGGAATTCTCATTGGTTTACAGAAATAACATTGGTTAGTGATTGGCTATCCATTGTTGAGGGCGTATGGCATTTTATGGCTACTTGGCTTTGGTCAGTTTAAAGCCCACATAGCAAGTGGCTTCCAGAGGTAATTATTTAGCTCAAGTGGGAGTGAGATGTGCCTGCGGTTACATTTTAAATGCTGTTCTGGGCCTGATGATTTAAAGGGGCGTGCATTCCTCAGATACAATGTTTTTTTCTTTCTCAATATGTAGATTCTTTTGGATTCTCTCTCTCTCTCTCTCTCTACATATGTGTGTGTGTGTACACACGCATATCTAATTATTAATTGTTAATTAATTTTCTTGACTTATTAAACTGGCTGGGACATCCAATACATAATGGACTTCCTTAAATCATTCTCAATTTCAGAAGGTAACATTTCACTGTGAAGTATTATGTTTGATTTAGAGTTTTGTTTTGTTTGTTTTTGTCAGACTTTGTCAGACTATTCCTTCTATGTCTAGTTTGCTAAGAGTTTTTTTTTAAAACATTAATAGTTGTTGAATTTCATCAAATGTTTTTAATAAATCTATTGAGATGGTCATGTGATTTTTCTCCTTTATTCTGTTAGTGGTATTAATTATAGTGATTGATTTCAACTATGAAGCTACTCAGGTATTTCTGAATTAAACTCAATTTAGACACAGTATATTATCCTTCTACATATGTCACTAGATCCAGTTTGCTAATATTTTGTGGAGGAGTTTTGCATGTTTATGAGTAGAATTGGTCTGCATAGCAAAGGGCTCTGGTGGCCACACTGTATCTTCTTGGCTTACTTCAGATTTCAGCTGCATCTGTGGTGGGTGCTCTGGAGGCTGACAGCTCAAATGCATGCAGAGTATCTTCAGGAATTCTCCCCACAACCTTCTTCGACACCTCAAGAACACCCTTGGCCAACACATAGTCCTAAAGTGTGAGAGAATCAAGGCTGCAGTTGAGGTGTGGGCCTGGGGTGGGGTCTCATAGGAAGGCTTGCCTGGAGAAGAATCCACTCCCAGGCTCTCTTGGTGTTGTTGGTAGCATTCCTCATGGACTGTTGGACTGAGGGCCTCAGTTCCTCACTGGCAGTTGGCCTGAGACTGCCTTCAGTTTCTTGTCATGTGGGCCTCTCCAAATGGCAGCTTGCTTAATTCATGTATGCAAGCTGAGAAAGCCATAGTCTATTAGCAACTTTTGCAACCTGATTATGAAAGTGACATCCCATCACTTTTGCCATATACTGTTGTTTAGAAACAAATCACTTGGTCCAGCCCACACTCAAGGAGAGAGAATTCTACAGTGGCATTGTTATAGTCTGAATCGTGTCTTCTCTAAAACTCATAGGTTGAAACCTTAAACTCCGGTACCTCAGAATGTGGCAGTATTTGGAGACAGGGCCTTTAAAGAAGTGATTGAGTTAAAATGAGGCCATTAGGGTGGGCCCTAATCCAACTGGGTAGTTGTCCTTCTAAGAAGAGGAAATTTAGACACACAGACACCAGGGATGTGTGTTCACAGAGAAAAGACCATGTGAAGACATAGAGAGAAGGTGGCCATTTGCAAACCAAGGAGAGAGGTCTCGGAAGAAACCAACGCTGCCCACACTTTGCTCTTGGGCTTCTATCCTTTAAATTTGTAACAAAATAAATTTCTGCTGCTTAAGCCTGCCAGTCTGTGGCATTTGTTATGGTAGCCCTAGCAAACGCACACAGGTGTGAGTACCAGGAGGTAGGGATCATGCTCTGATGACTGCTGCTACAAATCACTGGCTGAAATCAAATTGACAAAAGCTAAGTGTCTGGGAGATCTTCACTACTAAAGGGGCTACTACCAGCCTGGAATAAAGACGCTTAAAACTAACTATCAGGCCCCCATAACTCTCTATGAATAAGCAATGGGCTGAGAAATCCTACCATGTGTTGGAAGGGGAAGACCATGAGCAACTACCCTTCTGGGTCACTGTGCGCACTGACGCTTCTACATGGCATGGGCAAGTTTAGAACACCACCACTAAGGGGACCATCTTAAAATCTTACAGAGAGAAAAAGTGTGCTAACTATAAAGGCCTAAGAATAATATGAAAATGAGACTTCTTACCAGCGACACTAGGTACCAGAAAACAGAAGATCGAACTTTGCAAAATTCCAACTGGAAATAAGTTGGACTTAGAATTCTACAATTTTTCCAATATTTAATGAAAATGTCATTCAAGAGACAGAATGAAAACAAAAAGACATTTTCAAATGTGCAAGGACTCAAACAGTATAACACCCACAGATTGCTCTCCCACCTCCCCCAGATAATTTCTGGATGACACGCTCTAGCAAGAAAAGTGGATCCAAGGGGGAAAAGATGGGATAAAGAATCAAAGGTGGACCAATAGAAACAAAATAAAAACCTCATGACGTACAAATAGGAAACCCAACCCACCACCATCATCGTCAGCACTTGTGTAAGTATCAGTAAAACTTGTTTATAATCCTAAAGGGAGTGTGGGAAAGGGTTGGATATCATTAAAACCTGACGCTGAAATCCCAGGTGATATACATAGAAGATGAGTCAGAGCAATGGAGATATGGGCGAGAGTAGAGAGAAGTAGCCCTATGATGCTTTCACTTCTCTGGAGGACAGAAGGCAGTTCCAGAAGCCCCTGATTATACAGCTTCTTCTGTTTAAGCTCAGTGGGAGAGGACTGGACAGTCTCTTGGTCACTAATTCCAGGAGAAGAATCGTTGTATTCTTTTGGGCCTTGTTGGGTCAAATGCCCAGAGGAAATGTCTGAGTGTCATTCCTACCCTTGGGATATGGAGTGGAGTCAACTCCACCAGTTATACGTTGTATCAGTTAAGATCTGAACTTGGCTCTGAGTCACAGAAAACCCCATAGGCAGCCACTCAACTAATCATGGTCTGGAAGGAGGCATTCTCTGCTAGCAGCAGAGCAGCCTCCAGCATCCCGTTTGAATTCTGGAGAGAAGTAGGAAGATGAGGTATATAGGGTGGCATGATTGTAGGAAGAGCCAAATAGGTCAATGGAGCTGAATCAGGAGATAGGATCAGGTAGATATTGAAATTTTACATATGATACAGGTGGGATAAATTAGCCAATCAATAATGTTAGAACAGCAAATTTTCCATTTAGGAAGAAAAATGTTAGAACTAAATATACTAAAATGATGGCGGGAATGTTTTTGAGTTCTTGATTTAATGAATGTCTACTTAAATAAGAAAAAAACCAAAATTCATGGAGAAAAAAATGGACAAATTTTATAAAAGCATGATTTAAAAACATGCAAGCATGTTAAGAGCAAAGACAGTCTTAAATTATAATCTATCAATAGACAGTTGAAAATATTTGCAGCATATGTAACAAAGGGATAATATTTAGAGTACATGAGGCTTTTCTAGAAACAGGGTGCTGGAGGTGAAATGCCTGCCGGTGACCAGAAAACAGTCAGGAGGAGAGATGAGAGGACCCATTGCTCTGCCGCTGTCAGGGAACGTTTCCCTCCAGACCATATGAAAAGACACCCAACCTCACTTATAATTAGGAAAACACAAATTAAATAATGGAATACCACTCTGAATCCATTAAAAAGGCAATATTTTTGAAGTTTGACAAAATTGAAGCCGGTTCTGTTGTAGAGCGACTATACACTGCTGTCGGCTTGGCCATTTTGGAGAATCGCTCGGCTCTGTCTCCACATGTCCCTAACACGCACATCACTGGGATTTAGCCAAGTTGCTTCTCAGCATCTACCCAAGAGAAGCACTTGTATATGTGCCCCAAGAGGCATATGAGGTTATGTTCATTGCAGCATTTATAATAGCAAAAAAGGAAATAATTTAAATGCTTGCCAACAGTGGAATGGTTAAACAAACTGTGGCGCGTCCACACTGTGAAACAGGCTCGCTGTCAGCTGGGCTCTTTCGTCTCCTCCATGTGGCCTTGCAGTGTGCTGGTCTCAGGGGACTCAACTTCTTATGTGGTGGTGGGCATCCCCCAGAGCTCAAGGTAGATGCGTCCAGGCAAAGCAGATGCTTCTAGGCTATCTTAGGGTTCCAGCTCAGAACTGGAGAACTCTCACTGCTGCCATATTCTGTTGGCCGAACGCAAACAGGAGGCAGCTGAGACCCACCAGGCAGGGTGCCACGCATCACCTCTTGCTGGGCGCAGCAGGTAGGAGGAGCAGTTGACTCCCACAGAGAGGGGAGAAATCCTCAGAGGCCATTCTCTGAGACTGGCTACCACAACTTTATTGAGGATTTCAGGAAAAACTTGACTAAGGATGTTAACAGTTGGAATCTGAAGGCTAAATAACAGTTACAGAAAGAGAAGAGAGAATAGTGCTCCAGGCAAAGGCAAGAGCCTATGGGAAGGTGTTTCGCTAGGATGATGCACAGTCTCTTTCCGTCACCGAGGGAAGGCCTAGCCAGCCTTGAGACCGGACTGAGGAGTGCGGTTCAAGCCAGGTCAGTCTGAGCATCTTAGGTCCTGTTTAAAGTTGCGTTTTTTATTTCAGAGCTGTGGAGCTCCACAGAAGAGTTTTAAGCAGAAGGTGGGTGTGGGTGGGATGGGTTGCATCAGATTGACATTTTGAAAAGATGCCAGTATCTGGCTGCCTGTGCAGCATGGAACAGAGGGGTCCTCACAGGTGTGCATCAGTGGGGATCAGCTCCTTACAAGATGGTTAGAATGACTGGGGCAAGAAATGATGGAGATCTGGGTTTGGTGGTAGCTGCGGGCATGGAGAAAACCGATGATTTATGGCATAGGAAATCATACAATCCTAGTACATGCCTGTGGTCTCAGGCATAAGTATTAACATTAGTCCTTTTCACTCACAGAAGCATTCTGTTTGGTGCCAGACTACTCAGTCATTCCCTATATGGCAGGAAAAACAAGCAGGCTCTGGTAACAGTAGTTGTGGGGGTGAGGGAGAGGGAATATCAAGGCAGTTTCTGGCTTGCAGACCAGAACAAAAGGTGGTGCCATTCGCTGAGCCAGCATGAGGCCTGGGTGAGGGATGACATGCCACCTTCAGACAGTAGATACACAGTAGAGTAGAATGTAGGAATTCGTGAGTGAGTTTTTGATCAATGCTTGGCAACTGAAACTAAGAGTGAGAGATATTGTCTAGGAAGAGAGCAAATGCTGCAAAGAGAAATGATCACAGGTTGGAACCAATGGAATGCCATTCTAGGGAGGGTTCACTTCTTTCTGGGAAAAATTCAAATGGAAATCCGTTGAAAGTTTTGAGTTGAAGAGAGTGCTAGGATATTGTTCTGAGAGTTCACTTGGGCATTTGAGTTTTAGAAAATAAAGTATTCAGAGACTCATGAAGTGACTGTGTATGAATATATATCTTCCAGTTAAAACTATATATAAATTAAACACATTTCTGTTAATAAAAATTAATGTCATTGACTTACATTCTAATTCAAGAAACCACTTTGTTCTCCTTTTGTGAAACCCTTAATTAGCAGTGTTTGACACTCTGGGCTTTTTCTGTATCTATTCCTTTCTGTTCAAGAGTTAGTTTAGTGCAACCCTTAATTATCCCCAGAGCTATTATTAAAAGAATCTGTAAATGGAAACATTTTAAAAGCCAAGAATCTTGGTAATTTTATCTTCATCAGAGTTTGTAAGATCACAGTTTTTACATTTTGGCAACTTATTGTATAAAGAAGAAATATAACTATTAAGAGAAAATAATATAAATTAACGATCAGACTTCTATGTTAGTCCATTGACCCCCAAATCTCACTTGCTTACAGGGTTGTGTTATACCTGAGTTTGAATTATTATTATTTTATTGTTTAGGGACAAGGTCTTGATATGTTGTCCTGGCTGGGGTAAGTGGCTATTCACAGGCATGATTCTGCTAATGATCAGTGAGTTTGATTTGTAATTCTGCTACTTATTCAATTTAGAGGAATTTGTTAAATCTCCCTTATCCTCAACTTCACCAATAAAATAAAAGTAAAAATACCTAACTCATGAAGTTCCTGTGATATTTACATGAAACAGTATCTATATAGTGTTTGGTACTCTGTAGTTATTCAATGTATTTTATTAATTAATAACAATACAGAGTTCCTGTTTGGGT
>NW_012152618.1:9440877-9466119 GCF_000956105.1 Propithecus coquereli | reverse complement strand
CCCCCTAATACTGATCACTTTGTAACATACCATTCCCCTCCGCTCTCGCCCTCTCTTTCTCTTCCTACCCTCCTTCCTTCTTTCTTCTTTGCTTTCAGTTATGAATTATCTTTTTTCTCCCTACATAATGTAAGTGCACAGGAGCAAGGACTTTGTTTATTTGTTGTTGCTCACTGATGGATCCCAGATGTCTAGGAAAGTGCCTGGTTAACAGTACGTGCTCCACGAACAAGAGCTGTTGTGATTGGGAGTTTTCCGGTATTGCAGCTGAAACAAATCCTAACCTATATACTGCTCTCCACCCCATTCCTCCCACTGCCTTTTGAAGAAGTCCATATTGTTAAGCTGCTGTCTAAAAGGCACGAACATCTAACTTTCTAGCTGTGACAGGTTTTTTCTAACCCTTCCACTGCCTCTTTCCTTCAGGAACAGCACAGGCACCACGAACTTCGCCGCCTGATCAGGCCCTTTGGGAGCTGGCTTTCTCTCATCTTCCCTCTCCCTCATCCCCGAAGGACCCATACTTTTGGAGCTTCTCTTCTTGCCACTGTCTAGCTTTTGTAGGTTGGTTCCGCCTTACCCCAACATGAGCGACAAAGGACCCCTAGAGTTTCCTTGACCAAACTTTGCAGAAGTGGAAGGAGCAAGCATAAGATGTCATATATAGTCTGTAGTCTGAGAAGCCAGATAGTGTGATAGGGTAAATCTTAAGAAAATGGTAACCTCTGGATCCAGACAGGGCCCAGCGAATGCTGTAATAAAGTTAGCAATAAGGACTGTGATTGGGACAATGACACTTCTATGCTATAAGTAGCTATAATCAATCTGGATTGATGGATTAATCTGCCTGTTGGTCCGTACGGAAGACTGTTTCCTGACTGTTGAGCTGCTCTATTTTGTTGTTGTTTCAAGGTCTGCAAATGAATATGCAATCACTTGACTATATTGTTACAAGCCATCTATGAACCATGAAATGTTTGGGTCAATCTCCCGAAAATGAAAATTTAATTAAGATTTCAGTGAGAACTTTCTCTTCCCACCCTTTCCAGTGCGCATAAAACCAGATTTTAAAAAAAATTGTCATTGGAGCATGCAGAATCAGTTCTATTTTTTTTATTTTTTTTGATAACGTGCAACTATTCAAATTATTATTATTTTTTTTTATTTCAGCATATTATAGGTTAGGATGTTTAGGTTACGTGTGTTGCCCTTGGTTCCCACCCGCCCCCAAGTCCGTGTTTCAAATATGTCCATCCTTCGGGTAGTGCGCATTGCACTCCTTGTGTATACAAATACCCGTCCCCTCCTCCCTCCTCCCCCCTCCTCCTGCCGCCCTCCCCCTTCCCCAGCATCCAATAGATGTTGTTCTGATATGTGCATTTATGTGTTGATTAGTTAATACCAATTTGATGGTGAGTACAAATGGATCCCGTTCTTCTGCTCTTGTGGTGCCCCACTTTGGATAATGGGCTTAAGTTTAATCCAGGAAAGTGTAAGAGGTGCTAGATCACTGTCATTTCTTATAATTGAGTAATATTCCATTGTAAACAAATACCAAATTTTGATAATCCACTCATGGATTGACGGGCACTTGGGTTGTTTCCACATTCTTGCAATAGTGAATTGTGCTGCCATAAACATTCGGGTGCAGATGTCCTTATCATAGAATGTTTTGTGCTCTTTTGGGTAGATGCCTAATAGTGCTATTGCTGGATCGAATGGTATTTCTATTTTTAGCTCTCTGAGGTATCTCCAAATTCTTTTCCACAGAGGTTGCACTAATTTGCAGTCCCACCAGCAGTGTAGAAGTGTTCCTGTCTCTCCACATCCTCGCCAACATTTGTTGTTTTGTATTCTTTCACCCAAACAATACACTTAAGACATTTACTTATTAAGTGTCTAAGAGCTACATCTCAGTACTACTTGTAATTTTCTTTCTTTTGATCTTCATTTCAAAGATTATTTTTAAAAGAGCATATTGGCTGAGTGTGGTGGTTCACAGCTGTAATCCTAGCACTCTGGAAGGCTGAGGCAGGAGGTTCACTTGAGCCCAGGAGTTTGAGGTTGCAGTGAGATGCCATTGCACTCTACCCAGGGTGACAGAGTGAGACTCTGTTTCAAAAAAAAAGCCTATCACATAGTGTTTAAATGAAAAGGTATAGAGTACTATGCTTTGTGCTTTTATCTTATATTAATAATTTAAGAGTGTTCTCAAATTAGGGAGGAGATGACTTAAATCAATTAGTTGTAAAAGTTTGGTTGTGAGATGAAGCTAAATTAACTATGAGGATTCAGGATACAGTTTTTTAAAAAATAGACTTTATTTTTTTAGAGCCTTTTTAGGTTCCCAGCAAAATTGAACAGAAAGTACAGAGTTCCCATATACCTCCTCCCCAGACCTTCCCCACTACCAGCATCTCCTCCAGAATGGTACATTTGTGAAAATCAAAGAACCTACATTGACACATCATTATCACCCAAAGTTCATAGTTTCTATTAGGAGTCTCTTGATGTACATTCTATGGGTTTTGACAAATGTGTAATGACATGCATCCACCATTACAGTATCATCCAGAGTTGCTCACTGTCCTAAAAGCTCTCCCCCACCCCCACCCTTGGCAACCACTGACCACTTTATTATCTCCATAATTTTGTCTTTTTCAGAATATCATATAGTTGGAACCATACACTATGTAGCCTTTTCAGATCGGCTTCTTTCACTTAGTAATATGCATTTAAAATTCTTCATGTATTTCTGTGGCTTGATAGCTCATTTCTTTTTAGCACTGCATAATATTCCACTATCTATATATACCATAATTTATTTATACAGTCACCTATCAAACGACCTCTTGGTTGTTTCCAACTTTGGGCAGTTATGAATAAAGCTGCCATAAACATCTATGTGCAGATTTTGTGTCAACATACATTTTTCAGGCTATAATTTTTTCATCTTTAATCCTCAGTATCTTGTTTAATCAAGAACAGTGGCTGGTAAAATTTGGCCTAAGCAGTACAGCTATAAATCTAGTTTCTGCTATGCCTCCTCACCAAGGCAACTATTCCAAATGTTAGCAAAGTCAATATGAAAGTTGAAAGAATCATGGAGGAAGTATTTAATCATATTATCCAGAGTTTATTGTACTTGGAAATTATTAGACTAAGAGTATCCAGTAAGTACAGTCTAAATGCAACCATGAACTTCCCTTTGATCGCACAAGACCTTCGAATATGCTGTGGTTGCTTTTAACCATAAATAGTTTCAGCTGTAATTATGTAAGAAGCAATGAGTAAATGGCTTGTACAAATACTTTTATAAAGGGTAGGACAACTGCACCACATGGTGGTGCCCAAGATATTTTAAATTCAAATCCTGGTGACAAACGAGCGCTGAAAACCTGAGACTGGTAGATGAGTAGAATCCAAGCCCACAGATACCTGGAGAAGAAAATCCAATGTGTGTTTGTAAGAGTAGTTGCTCCTCCTCCCATAGACATAGAAGGGAAATATTGAGAGTGGGGAATATGTAACAGAGGGAATGGCCTGAAAAAAAACGGCAAAAATATTTTCTGTCTCTTTAAAACATCCTCCACTCCTTTTTGAGAACTAAAACCTGCATCCCTGTCTCAGGCCAGTGGTTGAGAGGGGCAGGGTAATGTCTTTTGTTATTTGTGCTACAACAGATGGCTCAGCCCTGACTTGGTGGATGGAGGTCCTGGGCAGAGGTCACCCAATTGTCTTCAGAGGAGACGGGACTGATCAGGATTTTCAACTGTAGTTGAACAGCAATTGCCTGAAGCTGAGAGCTCACACTTTAAAATCTCTGTATTTCTTATTAGGAGGATGATGGCATTTTAGACAGGAGTCTCCTCATTTGCTGGCAAATTAATACATCTCTCTTTCCTTCTCAAACCATTTGTCCTCGTTCTTCTTAAGCAGGTTCAAGGGCAAGTACAGAGCTTTCTGTAACACGTTTCAATGAAATATATGCGTTCTTTTAAAATATCATCCTTCAGTGATCATTATTACAGGTTAAACATTTTAAAACTGCTCAAGGACTTTGTGAAATCTTTTATTTTCTTTTTACTTACTTATTTTTTGAGACAGAGTCTCTCTGTCGCCAGGGCTAAAGTGCCATGGCATCAGCCTAGCTCGCAGCAACCTCAAACTCCTGGGCTCAAGTGATCCTCCTACCTCAGCCTCCCTAGTAGTTGGGACTACAGGTGCCAGCCACAACTCCTGGCTAAATTTTTTTCTGTTTTTTAAAGTTGACTGGCTAATGTTTTCCATTTTTAGTAGAGATGGGGGTCTCGCTCTTGCTCAGGTTGGTCTCGAACTCCTGACCTCAAGCAATCCTCCCACCTCAGCCTCCCAGAGTACTAGGATTACAGGAGTGAACCAGCGCGCCCCTCTGAAATCTTTCATTTTCTAGTTTTCCTCATGTTATTCTTATTTGCTGCCACACCTGCCCCAGCTCTATACCCCCCATCAAAATCTCATAGAAGACCCTGCCTGCCACCTGCCACCTGTCCCTCCTCAGTACCAAGGGAAGAACCTACCTGGCACAGAGATTAGCAATTGGTGGTCTTTGGTTTGTGGTTTCAAACATGTTGCTTTTCTGTTTTTCATTTTGTTTGTTTTTCTTTTCTGGTGATTCTGAAATCATTTTTTATAATGTTTATGGATGTGACCTGATTTAAGAAAATCTGATATCTTTAAAAATCAAAACTTCAAAAACAAAACAATTAGAAACTGGGAATTTATATAAGAAAAGGGTTGTTGATAAAATTTTTACTGAAAAAATTCTTTAAAATATTAAGCTCCCCTTCTATCTGATAACTGAGCGTATTCACTTGAGGCTAGATAGAGACGAGGGACTCCTTGCGGCCTCACCCTCGTCTGTGGTTCTGGGGCAGGTGGCTGGCATTCACAAGAAGGTGGCCTGGATCGTTGGAATTTCTGTGGATCCAAGGAGGCGGAACTAGTCTACCGAGTCCCTGCAGGCCAACATGCAGCGGCTAAAGGAGTACCGCTCCAAACTCATCCTCTTCTCCAGGAAGCCCCCAAGTAGGCAGACAGTTGTTGCGAAGAACTCGAACTGGCCACCCAGCTGACAGGGCCCGTCATGCCCATACGGAATGTCTACAAGAAGGAGAAGGCCAGAGTCATCACTGAGGAGGAGAAGAACTTCAAGGCATTTGCCAGTCTGCACATGGCCTGCACCAACGCCCGGCTCTTTGGCATATGGCAAAAAGAGCCAAGGAAGCCACAGAACAGGATGTTGAAAAGAAAAAATGAAGCCTGTTGGGGACTTTCAATAAACCAGGAGTAAAACAAACAAACAAAAAAAAAATCAAGCTCCCCTGATACATTATTATATATAGCTGAGTTTAACAAAATTAGACTTACATGTAACTTTGCAGGGACATCCACGGTACTCATTTAGCAGATGCCCCCAAACTAGTAAAGTGAGTCCTCCTCAGTTTTCAATAAGGAGGGTCCGGCCCCAGCCTTTTCAAATAGGGCATGTTCAATAAGATAAACAAATATTCTCTTTAGTAATAATTAACCCCATGGGTTATTAATTCATGACTTAAAAAAAAGAAAAAAAAATAAATCAAGCCTTTTCAATAAGAGTAGCTATTATGAAAATAGGTTTCAGTGAAGGTATTTTATAATTTATAATTTGTGTTGCTTACACCTGAGTCCAGTCATGTGGGGTGACACAGCACTGAGTCAGAGTGTGACCTGACCTCTGCCTATCTGCCCTCACACTGGGTTTCCAGGCTGATAAAGCACTTCAAAGTTTTATCTTTGATTCTCAATAGGATTCAATTGCCTTGAAGTGTGGTAAAGGAAGATATTAACAGACATTCAAGGAAAAAGGCATTGATACCCAGCTGAAATATAGGAGTCCCATCATTACTTCATGTTAATAATTAATTTTAAGCCAATCGATAACTGTGAAGGTAAACTAAGATGGTTTGTAAAGTTAATATTAACTATTACCAAGGTAGTATTTTGTCTTCCCCTAATGATAGGCGATGAATGAAATTAAAGCATTGGCATAATAGGATTTTAGAACTAGAAGGAACAGACTTTCCTACCAAATTTTAAAGATTTGACCCATATAGAAATGGCCCATGTTCTACAAATAGGCTTAAATAAGATCTACCAAGATCTGGACAGTGCCTGAACCAGATCTCAAAATTTGCAGTTCAGCGTTTTTACCATCACTCCACACCCATTTCAAATTGCCCAGGACAGACATTTCTTTCCGTAAAGTATTTAATCAGCTATTTTTCAGCTGGGAATTATATGGTTTCATTGTAGCTGTGTGCTGGGTGCCTTTGCACACAGTTTTTCAGCGATTGGAGTGGATACAGTTGCAATTAATAACTAAACCAAGCTTTCTGGACCTACATGTAGATACAGAAATCATTTTATCTCTGATCTATGTTATGATCAGGACAGTGGCCTGTTTTTTGTCTTACTTGTTAAGTGCAGCATTATGAACATTTTATATCTCAGTTTTAAGATATGTATAGAAATAATAGGAATATAAAATGTAGTAAATAAAAGCAAAGGTAGACATTTGTGAGTGGAAAAAACACAAACTGTTTTTTTTCTGCTCTTGCTCCACAACAATCAACATAGAAGACTTCTGTGACCAGACCTGTGGGAGTTTTCCCCCTCCACAGCAGCAAGCAATCAATCCTACAGCAGACACCTGCTGGGTGTCCTCCAATTCAATTCTGACGCTCTCTACCTGGAGACAGCGTCAGATCCCACAGGTTGAGGGCTCAGTCTCTACTTTTGATGCCAATTGCAAGCCCCCATGTTGTTTTGCCTGTGCTTTTGACTGACTGGCTGTAAATTGGGGTTCCCACAACCTCCTCCATGGGTTTAATTCATTTGCTAGAGCAGCTCACTGAACTCAGGGAAACACTTAGGTTGACCAGTTTATTTTAAAGAATATTAATTACGAAGGATTCAGATGAGGAGATACATAGGGCAAGGTATGGGGGAAGGGACACGGCACCCACCAGGCATCTTTACATGTTCAGCTACCTGGAAGCTCTCCGAGCCTTGTTCTTTGGGTTTTTAAGGAGGCTTCATTACATAGGCATGATTGATTAAATCACTGGCCATTGGTGATCAATTTAACCTTCTGCCCCTCTCTTCTAGAGGTGGGGGGAGGGGCAGGGAGGGATTGGTGGAGCTGACAGTCCCAAACCTCCAACCATGCCTTGGTCTTTCCCATGACCACTCCCCACCTCCCACCCCACCCCAACAAGCTACCTAGGAGCTACCATCCATCAGCCAACTCATTTGCTTATTAGCATACCAAGAGACATTTATCTCTTTGGAGATTCTAAGGATTTTAGGAATTATATGCCAGGAGGTGGGGCAAAGACCAAATATATATTTTACAATATCACAATTTGAATTTTAAGAAAATAAAGGGTAAAGAAAGCCTGTTTTGAACAAACCAACAGTGGTTTTGTTAGAATTTGGCTTAATGTTTTCCCTGCTTTCTCTTTTTTCTCACAATTTTTCTGCATTATTTCATGTATTTTATATGAAAGCTACACAATTTTCTTTTAAAAGCAAAGTCCTTTATGTTAACGGAAAAAAAAAGCCAAACTCTGTAAAATAATTTTAAAGAGATTTACTCTGAGCCAAATTTGAGGACCATAACCCAGAGCCACGCCCAAGAAGTCTTGAGCAAGTGGACTCGCTGTGGCTGGGTTACAGTTTGGTTTTATACATTTCAGGGAGACAGGGGTTAGAGGTAAAGTCGTAAATCAATACGTGGGAGGAACACATTGGTTTGGCCCCAAAACGTGGGCCATCTTGAAGGGAGGGCTTACAGGTGATAGGTGGGTTTAAAGATTCTTTGCCTTGTAATTGGTTAAAGACATGAAGCTTTGTCCAAAGGCTTGGAATGTTTTAAGATAAGAAGCTGTTAATCAGAGAGAAGCCACTGGACATATATTTGTTGTGTAAATTAAGGACCTGCAGGTTTGTCTTGCATACCCTTAGGCCTGTTAATGGGTTACAAAGGATGTCTCCAAGAAGGGAGGGGGGCATGACGAGGCCTATATGACCTTCCTCTTCCTGGCAGGCAATTTAGTTTTAGGATATTTCTTTGGGGGGGGGAGAGGCGTGAACTTTAAAATTTTATTTTAGTTCACACTTAGAAACATTTACTCTGAGGCTGCTTCACACCCAAGGAGAAATTGAGGAAATTAACTCACACTCAATAGAAATTTCCAAATATTAAATCCTGTGTATTCCCCCCACCCCCATTTCTTATTCATTAGCAGAAGAGCTGAATCTTGATGGTTTACATAACTGATAACATTTCTATTGCTTTTTTCTCTCCTTGGAAGGAAGGTGCTTTGTGATCCATTATTTGTTTATATCTAAGAATTCATTTTGATTTGGCTTGCTTTCAGTTTCTCTCCTTTGTTTTCTTTACTTCCTGCCTTTCTCCTCTTAATAGTTTATTGTCTAATCCACCTGCTTTTAGGTTTTATCTTTGATCATTCTTGAAGTATGCCAAAAGAAATGACTGACATTTTTCATGAGATTAATAAGTAAAGAAAGTTGGCATGTAAGAAAATAGTAAATCTTGAAATTTGCACACCATGGCTCATGCCTGTAATCCCAGCTATTTGGGAAGTTGAAGTGGGAGGATTCCCTCGAGGCCAGGAGTTTGAGATCAGCCCAGGCAACACAGTGAGACCCTGTCTCTAAAATAAAATAATAATAATAAATCTTAAGAAATGAGAAGATAGTAGGCTGGGTGCAGTGGCTCATACCTATAATCTTAGCACTCTGGGAGGCTGAGGTGGGAGGACTGCTTGAGCTCAGGAGTTTGAGATCAGCTTGAGCAAGAGTGAGACCTCGTCTCTACTAAAAATACAAAAATTAGCCAGGCATCGTAGCATGCGCCCGTAGTACCAGCTACTAGGGTGCCTGAGGCAGGAGGATGGCTTGAGCCCAGGAGTTTGAGGTTGCAGTGAGCTACCATGACATCACTGTACTGTAGCCTGGGGTAACAAAGCGAGACCGTCTCAAAAAAAAAAAAAAGAGAAGATAGTACACGTCCCCTTGAAGTTTGGGTTCTGAGTTCTACATATTCCTGGCATCCATGTTCCCACCAAATCTGACCAGATGGTATAGTGATCCCAGTTGGCTCACTTGGATCATATTGCCAGGCCACTGGGATGACTGAAAACACAGCACAGTTCAATGTAATAAAAATAAACCCTTTGACAGTCTTCTGCATGCTGAAAACTCTATGTTTTTGCCTTTCAAAAGGCATGGCAACTGCTTGAAACACAGAGATGTGTCAACACCTTCATATTTACTTTAGGATTCAGAGCTCCCCCAGGGATAGCAAGTTGCAGATCCTATAATAAAATTTTATCTTGTGTAAGGCACAAAAGCACTTGATATTCTTTCCCTTTGTTTCCTTTTCTGCAAAGAGATAGGCATGGAGACGCAGATAAAGGCTTGGCCTCGAGCTGGCACAGGATCCAGATGTGACGTGTGGGTGAGATTTTCAGGACGAGTTTTCAGCAGCTGCTTGCTCGGTTGGCTGGCTGCGATGGCGGCCCACCATCAGTAAGGCTAAGTTTTCAGGACTGCCCTGGGGGAGTGCCGAGGAGGGGATGCCAGGGAGGGTGAAAGACCAGGTCAGCTAATGACTTTCATGGGTAATTAGGACTAAGTAGTAAAGTGTTTTGAACCACAAGATATGTGGGAGCGGTTAATCAGTCACAGTGTCCTTAGAAATGAAATAGGTGAGTAGTCTATGCTGGATCTATTTAACAGCAGTAATTGAAGTCTTGTTCCAGTTATCTATTTTTGTGTAACAAATCACCTCAAAACTTAGTTGATTAAAACAACAATCATTATCTTGAACAGCTCTGTGGGTGTTTTTTTTCTTTTTTGTAAAAGACACACAATATAAAATTGACTACTTCAACCATATTTAAGTGTGCAGTTCTGTGGCATTAATTACATTTGCAATGTTGTGCAATCATCACCACAATCCATCTACAGAACTCTTTTCATTTTCCAAGAGTGAAGCTCTAGACCCATTAAACACTCGCTTCCCATTCCCCCTCCCCCACCCTCTGGCAGCCACCATTCTATTTTCTGTGTCTATGAATTTTCCTATTCTAGGTACCTAATGTAAGTGGAATAATATAATATGTGTCTTTTTGTGACTGGTTTATTTCATTTAGCATAATGTCTTCAAGATTCAACTGTGATGTAGCATGTGTCAGAATTGCTTTCCTTTATAAGGCTGAATAATATTCCATGATATGCATATGCCATATTTTGCTGAATGGATAAATCCATTTATCCATCAGTGGATGTTTGGGTTGTTTCACCACTTGGTTAACGCTGCTGTGAACATGGGTGTACACGTATCTGTTCAAGTCCCTGCTTTCAATTCTTTTGAGTATATACCCAGATGTGGAATTGCTCAATCACATGGTAATTCTATGTTTAATTTTTTGAGGAGTCACCATACTGTCTTCCACAGTGGCTGCACCATTTTACACTCCCACCAGCAATGCACCAAGGTCCCAATTTCTCTACATGCTCACCAGCACTTGTTCTTTTCTGGTTTTTGATTGTTAATGGGTGTGAATGTGGGCAGTTCTTGCTCAGGGTCTCTCAGGTAGCCATAGTCAGATGGTGGCTGGGGTTGAGGTGGCTGCAATAGCTAGGGCTAGTGGACAGTGCTCCCTGAATGCAGCCCCTCCACGTGGCTAGTTCTGGCTTCCTCACAGCACAGTGACCTCAGGGTAGTTGTACTTTTTATATGGCTCCTGGCTTCCCTCAAAGGGAGTATTCCAAGAAACAGGAAGTGGAAGCTGCCAGTGTCTTAAAATCTAGGCCTAGAATCTGGCGTGAGGTCATTTTCACTGTATGTTTTAGTTAAGCTCTCAGAAGTCTGCACGGTTTCAAGGAGAGGGGACATGGAGGCTACCTCCTAAGTGGAGGAATGTCAAAGAATTGGTGGCCATCCTCAGTCTCCCTGATCGACTCATCACAGTGGGGAATCGTGGTCTCTCATGAAGCTGAGTCACAGACCTGAGGTATGTGGGTTGCAGAGGATCCCAGACGCTCCTGAAGAAGTTCCCTATGACACGGCTTCAACTGCATACTGCAGTTTTCTCCCAGGTCTTCCCTAAAGAGACAGACATTCACTGGAGAAGGGGAGACATTCATCCTTCTAGTGTGCTACTTAATACTGGATTTTGAATTAGCACATGTACTTGGCTACTCAAAATGCCTTTATTTCTGCTGCTTCAGGTAGGGGCTTCTGGAAATTAGAGGACAGCAGGAGTTGTGGCCCAAGTTTTCAGAGTGGGCTCAGCAGGTCTGCAGACATGCTAGTGGTTATTCCCCCCATTCCTAAATGTGTCATTGGAATAGATGTCCTCAGCTACTGGCTCCTGCCATGCAAGGTGAGGGCTTTTATGGTTGGACAAACCTGGGGGAAACTTCTTCATTAAGTGAGTAAACCCAAAGCCACTCCCCACCCCTGAAGGGATGAGTCACCACCAGTGACTTGGAAAGTGAAGAAGCGCTGATTCTGATCACAGCCCCACTGAAAGTTGCCTAACTAGCCTGTGAAGAAGGCAGCTGAGTCATGGGGAAATCGGATGCAGATTTACAATACTCAGGTTGTGGTTCCAGTTGCAAGTGTGGTTATGTTAATTGTGGCATCTCTACTGGAGCAACTGGCCACAGCTTCTGGCACCTGGCATGTAGCTATTTATCCAGAACATGTTCTTTGTCTGTGACAATTTGCAAGGAGCAGGCACATATCAGCGCTTTAGCTCTTTGCATGGCCTTGCAGAGCAATGGGTTGTCTTGATGTCCTAAGGAATGTCACCTGGTTCTTTGCAGAGGTGATGTCATGCTTTACAGACTGGGTTAAAAAGAAGGGAAGGTACTGTAGTTAACAGTTGAATACTCATATGGGATTGTTATAGAACTTTTAAAACAGAACATGAACCTTCAAAAAACTTTCGTCCCCACACTTGTCTTAGCTGACCTCTTGGCAGCCTCTCACACTCTTGGCCACTCCTGCGTCATGGAACGTTCTCTTCCACTGTTCTCAGCACACTTGGCCCTGCTGGTTTGCTTCCTGGGATTCCAGGGATCGCTCGTCATTCTCCTCCACAGGTCAGTCTTCAGTGAGGCAATTATATGTTGGGGTTCCTCAGTGCTTAGTCCTAAACCTCCCCATCTTCTCCCCTTGCTAATTTCATCCAGGTCCATGATGCAATGACCTTTAGTATACCTAATTTGCCAATAGTAGACATTTTATTTTCACATTTTTTGCACCCAGTTCTGTATTCTCTTCCTAGGTTTGTGGACTCCACTATCTTTGAGGCAGAAATCTCCTCTCCTATAGAAACTTAAAATGTTATTTGTTTTTCCAGCCTTCCCTGCAGCCTAAGTATGGACACATGACCAAGGCACTGCCACGTTTTTAATTGGTGCATAGTGACTTACAGATCAGTGCGTCACTCTGGAGCAACAGTGGTGCTCACCAGATGGGCTGCAAACCCAGATGGCTAGATCACTTATTTGTGGAAGAATTGTCTCCTCTTTATTCTGTTTAAGTAATGGGAAAAAATAATCTGATCAAAAATATTATCTTACTTAGAAGTAAGAACTGTGACGTTCAAACAGTTCTTGGGGGTATGTTTTGTGGTCATAGGAGGTTGTTCCTGAGATGAGTAAAGACTGGGCCAGAAAAATTCTATGTTTCATACATTTTATTTTTTAGCTTTTCGAATTTTAAAATGAGAAAATGTATCTTGTATATAATTTACCTTTACATAGTATATAAAGGTAAATGTACACATTTACTTTACAGTTATATCTAAGAGTTATACACATTTACTTCTGTACACAAGAATATATAAAAATAAATGCATAGTTTGAACAGAACAGTAAAATGAGCATGTGCATTCTCAGCATTCAGGTTAAGATGGTGAAGGTTACCAGCATCTCAGAAGTTCCTTACAGATTCCTCTCAAGAGGTTGCTATATATCCTGACTTCTATGTTAATAATTCCCTTGTTTTTCCATATGACTTTACCAACCATGTATAAGCCCCAAGTAATAAATGATTTTGTTTTGAAAAACTGGGTTGAGAGCACAAACCCAGCTATATAGGGAAAGAATGACATTGTCCCTATTATACAAAGATTTTCAGGCAAATACAAGCTGGACAAGGTCTCTAAGTCATATCAGGATCTTCTTTTTCTAGCTTCTTAAGGTGGAAGCTTAGAAATGTTAGTGTTTTCTTTTCTTTCTTTCTTTCTTTCTCTCTTTCTTTCTTTCTCTCTTTCTTTCTTTTCTTTCTTTTTCTTCTTTCTTTTTTTTGCCAGGGTGTTGCTATGTTGCCCAGGCTGATCTTGAACTCCTGGACTCTAACAATCCTCTGACCTCAGCCTCCCAAGTAGCTGGGATTACAGGCCTGTGTCTCCCTACCTGGCTAGAAATATTAGTTTTCTAATATAATTGCTCAGTGCTCTAAATTTCTCTATAAAAATATTGAAAATTTCTCAACGTGTTGCTGAGTCTGTATGCTACAGATTTTGAGATGTTGTGTTTTCATTTTCATTTACTTAAAAATGTTTTCTAATTTTTTTTGAAAGACTTCGACTCATGGATTGTTTAGAAGTAAGCTGTTTAATTTTCACATAATTGGAGATTTTCCAGATATCTTTCTGTTACTCATTTTTGATTTAAATCTATTATAGTCAGAGGATAAACATACTTTGCGTGATTTCGATTCTTGTATTTTATGGCCCAGAATATGGTCTACCTTGGTGAATATTTTATGTGCACTCGAAAAAAATGTATTCTACTGTTGTTGGGTGGAATGATCTATAAATGTCAATTAGATCCATTGGCTGATGGCATCATTCAGTTTTTCTACATCTTTGCTGATTTTCCATCTACTTGTTCTATCAGTTGCTGAAAGAAAAATATTGAAATGTCCAAGTATAATTGTGGACTTAATTTTTTTCTTTTTGTATTTTAGAGTGGTTTTCTTAGGTGCATATCTTCTTGGTGAATGAACACTTTTATCATTATCCATTGTTCCTTTCTATCTGTGGTAATCTTCTTAGTTCTGAAGTCTACTTTGTCTGATGTGAATTTAGCCACCCTAAATTTCTTCTGCTGAGTGTTTGATTGGTGTTTCCATGGTATATCTTTCCCATCCTTTACATGTATCTCAGTATTGTTTTGGTTTGCGTTTCTCTTATGATGGCTGAGATTGAACATCTTTTTGTATATTTAAGGACCATATTTATATCTTTGTGTAAATTGCTAAACTTGTGTCATTGTCTATTGTTTTTCAGGTTTTTGGTCTTTTGTTCCTTCAGTTTTTAAAGAGTGTTTTGTATGGGAGGAACATTAGCCCTTTAGCTGTGACATATACTATAATATAATATTTTCTCCCCATTTGTCAATTGTATTTTATGGTGTCTTTGTTTATGGTGCCTTGAATTGCTGGAATAATTCCCACTTGATCATGGTGTATTATTTTCTTAATGTGGTGCTGAGTTCTATTTATAAATATTTTATTTTGAAATTTTGCCTCAATTTTAATATGAGATATTGGTTTGTACTTTTATTTTTCAATGTTATACTTGCTTCATAAAAAGAATCAGGAAAATTTCCTTCATTTGTTCTGGAACAATTTAGAGACTATCTTATCTTTGGAGTTTTGGTAGAATTTCCCTCTGAAACCATCTAGGCCTGGTGCGTTTCATTTTATTTAATTTTCAAATTCATTTGCATAGAGGTCTTCAAAATAACCTCTTATGATTTATTAAGTTTCTCCTGTTTCATTTGTATTTCTTATTTTATATGTTCATGCTCCCTTTCCTTTTTTTATTGATTAACTTAGCTAATGACTTGTCTATTTTGTTAATTTTAAATACCAGAAATTTGATTATTAGTTAGATCTACTCATTTTCCTATCACACTAATTTCTGCTTTTATCTTTAATTTTTCCTTTCTTGTGCTTTCTTTTGGTCTGCTTTTTTCTCCTGGCTTTTTGAGCTGAGAATTTAATTCATTTATTTAAAATCTTTTGTTTTTCCTATGATCATTGCTTTAAATTATATCTCACATATTCTGATACATTGTATTTTCATTATCATTATGTGTTTGAAATTTTGTGAGTTCAGTTATATTTCTGCTTTCATCCAAGAGTCCTTAGAGGAAGCTTTTACATTTCCAGGTGGCACAGTCATTTGTTTGTTTTTGTTGCTAATAATTTCTAGTTTTATTACACTGTGAGCAGAGACTGTTGTTTGTAGTATTTTTACTTTATGGAACTTACTGATATTTTCTTTGTGACCTCATATATGATCAATTTTGTGAATGATCCTTATACCTTGAGAAGAAATTGTGTTTTCTATTATCTGGGTTAAAAGTTTCATATATATCCTTAATATATACCTTATTGATTATGTAGTTTATATCTTCATTTATTTCTGGGATATCTATATCTTCATTTATTTTTGGTTCACTAGGTGTCTTGTGCTGAGTGGTGTGTTAAAATCTTTCCATTTAGAAATGCAAATCAAAACCACAATGAGATATCACTTATCCCCAGTGAGAATGGCCTTTATCAAAAAGTCCCAAAACAATAAATGTTGGCGTGGATGCAGAGAGATAGGAACACTCATACACTGCTGGTGGAACTGAAAACTAGTACAACCTCTGTGGAAAGCAATATGGAGATACCTCAAAGAGATACAAGTAGAACTACCCTTTGATCCAGCAATCCCATTAGTGGGCATCTACCCAAAAGAACAAAAGACATTCTATAAAAAAGACATCTGCACTCGAATGTGTATAGCAGCAAATTCACAATTGCAAAGATGTGGAAACAACCCAAGTGCCCATCAATACAAGAGTGGGTTAATAAAATGTGGAATATGTATACCATGGAGTACTATTCATCTATAAGAAACAATGGTGATCTAGCACCTCTTGTATTTTCCTGGATAGAGCTGGAACCCATTCTACTAAGCGAAGTATCCCAAGAATGGAAAAACAATCACCACATGTACTCACCATCAAACTGGTATTAACTGATCAACACTCAAGTGTGTATATAGTAGTAACATTCATTGGATGTTGGTTAGATGGGAGGGGGAGGAAGGGATGGGTATATACACACCTAATGGGTGCTGTGCGCACTGTCTGGGGGATGGACACGCTTGAAGTTCTGACTCGGGTGAGGCAAGGGCAATATATGTAACCTAAACATTTGTACCCCCGTAATATGCTGAATTAAAAAAAGAAATTAGAAAAAAACATAAAAAAAATTTTTTTCCTTTAGTATTGTGTTTTTATCTATGCCTTTTTGCATCTCTTGTAGTTATTACTTTTTAAGGGTGGGGTTTTTCTTTGCATTATTTGATGTGATTCGAGATGGAAATAGTTTCATTGTGATTTGTGACCTTTAACTTTTAAAAGCACGGGCTTTACTTTCTTCCTGGAATGCTTTCTCTCACTCTGTTCCCTTCATGTGAATAATCCCTGCTTATCTTTCCCAGGGGGTTTACACGTCACACTTTCCCCTGACTTCCTGCAATTGAAGTTGTCTCTTTATTATCTTTCTCATAGTGAATATTCATTAAATCATTCTATACACGTAAGTTCCTACTATGTGCCAGGCATTATTCCAGGCATTGAAGAAGCAGTTGTAAAAATAAAGCAAGGGGCTGCCCTTAGGCAGCTCCCCATCACCTTTTGTTTTTCTCCCCTAACATTTTACTCAAGTTGTAGTTTAATATTATCTGTCTGCTTATCATCTGAAAGCTTCATGAAAAAAAGGACAATGTTTGTTTTGTGTACTGTTCAACTCCCAGCATTTAATACATATGGGTACCATATGGTTGACATTCAATAAATATACATTAAATCAATCTAGATCTGTCTGTATTATTTTATATATTTTATATGTATATTTTTACATATTTATATTCCAGACTAGTGGAAACTGGTCACAATTGCAAATTTATTTATTTTTTAACCATCACATACATAGAGGATGGGGACAAAAAAAAAAGAAAAAAGAAAAAAAATTTTTCAGTTTAATTATGAATTTTTTTCTCACTCAGGTACAGCCTGAAATCCATCACGAAGGCATGTCACTGAGAGATGGGGAGGGCTTCATTTTCTATTCAGACAAACATTCTAGTTTTCTTTATTTTCACCTTTGACAAAGTGAGTTCATTTTTATTTTCCTCTCCAGGGGTTAGAGAGCCTGAAACCGGCTGGCACTCCTGCAGGAGTCCTGAAACCGGCTGGCTGTTGTCCATCGGGAAGGCTGTGCGAGGAACTGAAGTCAAAAGTTAGCCTTTTCAGGCCATTGAAACCTAAGCATTCCCTCTCCCTATTCAATTTAGGAGGATTTTAGAAGAACAAAGAATTTCAGATCCTTAAAACCATCAAAAATGCCCGTTTGCTATATCTGCTTTGAAAAGATGCCTGGAATTGCTCTGTTTGCTTCTGTAATAACATTCTGTTTCAGTCAATCTCCTGGCTACCAAGAAGTACAAAGCATTTAACAAGAATAGAGCAAGAAGCTCTTAGAACACAAACTGTTCATAAGCAACAGATTTCCTAGAACTGAAATGACCTGTCTCGTTCTCTGGGGCCCAAGGGTATGTTAGCATCACTTTATTGTAGAGATCCTCAGATGTTAAGAAGAATATCAAAGTCACCTGGGAACTACACATACCACTTTAAAATATGTTTAATTGTACCCTGGAGGGAGGTGGATAGGATGGGAAAAAGAAGGCCATATCCACCAGTTACCACCCCAACCTACTGAGCTACTACTACAGAGTTACACCGTAGGCCTGGCCTTTGGCATCTTGGTGCAGATAAAGGTTGAGAATCAGCTTTAGTGGAACAATCTTATTGGAGACAGATACTTTATTGGTGGCCAGTCATCTCAGTCAATGGGTATAGCGTCCTCGTCTCTTCTTAGCCTAATCCAGTTCTGCATTCTTGGACCAAACACAGCACCCATGAATTCAACCATCATTTAAAAAGCAGTGGCTCACACCTGTAATCCTGGCAGTTTGGGACGCTGAGGCAGGAGGATTGCTTGAGGTCAGGAGTTCAAGACCAGCCTGAGCAAGAGTGAGATCCTGTCTCTACCAAAGATAGAAAAATTAGCCAGGCATTGCGGTGTACGCCTGTAGTCCCAGCTACTCAGGAGGCTGAGGCAGGAGAATCGCTTGAGTCCAGGCATTTGAGGCTGCAGTGAGCTATGATGTCACCCGAGCACTCTAGCCCATCAATACACTCTGTCTCAAACAAACAAACAAACAACCCCCCACCCCCAAACCAAAAAACTTATTTAGGATCAGAAGAAGAACTAGATGCAAGAAAAGGTTCAGGATAATTCCATGCCATTCATTAGCACATTTGACCAGAGCAGGGTAGTGTCATGTCAGGATAAGACATACATACACATCTCAGTTAACTTCCTTTGTGAAAATTATGTCTGTTCTTATTCTACACAGTAAAGAGAGATAACTCAGTATTAAAAAAATAGGATTTCCGAAGACCATTTTCTTGGGGACACTTGAATTAGAGATCATAGTGAGGACCTGGGGAAGTGAGAGGAAGAGCTGACACCCTGAGCTCCCCCACACCCTGCAAAAAAGACTTATCCATCCATTGGTTTCCAGTGGGTGGGCTTAGGGGCAAGGAGAGAGCTTTGAAACAGTAAGGGTCAAGAAGTTTGCTTCTAGCCATGAGGGGAGATGGCAGAGTGATGCAAATAAGTTTCGAGGACGGATGATATCTACCATTAAGGTTTGGGTAGTTTGGGAAGTATATTAGTCACCTATTGCCACCTAACAAATCCACCCAGAATTTCGTGGCTTAAAACAACAGACATTTATTATCTCCCAGTTTCTGTGGGTTAGGAATTAGGGAGCAGCTTATTATTACTGTTATTACGTTATGTGTTTAAAGACAGGGTTTTGCTCTGTTGCCCAGGCTGGAGTGCAGTAGCATGATTATAGCTCACTGAAACTTCAAACTCCTGAGCTCAGGAGATCCTCCTGCCTTAGTCTCTCAGGTAGCTGGGATGTGCTACAGGCATGTGCCACCAGGTTTAGCTAATTATTTTTTTTAAGAGATAGGGTCTCACTGTGTTGTCCAGGCTAGTCTTAAACTCCTGGCCTCAAGCAATCCTCCCACCTTGGCTTCCCAAAGTACTGGAATTACAGGCATGAGCCACCACCACCGGGCCAGGGAGCAGCTTAATTGGGTGGTTCTGACTCATGAGACTGCAGTCAGGATGTCAATTGCAGTCTTCTGAAGGCTTGGCTTCAAGATGGCTCATTCATATGGCCATTGGCAGGAGGCCTCAGTTCTTTGCCACGAGTGCCTCTCCACAAGTCTGCTTGAGTGTTCTCTCAACATGATAGTTGCCTTCATAAGACTGGGAAGTCACATTCTGTGATTTCTGCCATATCCTATTGGTTACTTGGGTCATCCCTACTCAGTATGGGCAGGGACTACACAGGGCGTGGATTCCAAGAGGTGGGGTCACTGGGGCTGTCTGGGAGGTCAGCTACCATATTAGGTTTGCCCAATGCCAGCCTAGAAGAGTACAGGAAAAGCTGAGCTTCGTTAGGGGCCAGAACTGCCTTATCAACTGGATAAAAGAACGGGTTGGGACAAGCATTGGACATCTGGGTGTCCAGAGTCTTAGGGAATTTTTGGAGAGAAGGGAAGGAAAGAATATGCAAATTAAGTACAAGGTGGCTTAAAGCTCAGATGAAGACTATTTGGGATAAGTTAGAAAACTGCCTTTCTCATCCTGAAACCTCAGGAGGATCAGGTTGGTTGTACAGTGCTATGAACAGCTCTGCCAGGACATGACGGGGATGTCCACTGTAGGTGACTCTAGATGCTCACTGTAGGAGGGATAGTGTCTTTTATTAGGTGGGAAGCAGGTTTTGAGAGGGAGTGAGGATCCCACCAGATCTAGTGGCAGTGCCTGTCTGAATCAGCCACAGCTACATGGCTGAGGTTTTGAAAGGTAGCATAGCTTTAACACAGAATATAACCTTAAGTAGCATCTCTTCTACAGCAAGTCTTGGAGGGGTAGGTGCGAGTGGAAGGAGGAGGGGTGAGGTCTCCTTTTGGCTTCACCAGCCATGTTGATATTTGCCCAGAGTTAGATCAAGTGAGACTCAAAAAAAAAAAAAAATCCTCATATATTTCTGCATTATTTTGCTTACCTATCTATCCATTGGTCGATCAATCCATCTACCCAGAGATGCACTCATCTATCCAGCATTTATTGATTATTTACTTTGTACCTTGATTCTCTAGGGGGAAAAAAAACACAATTGTTGAATTTTCAATTCATAAAATGGTAAAGCTACAACTGAATTCAGGTAGACTGGTCCTTTTGATCATAATCCTTAAATAATTTACCTTATATTTTCTGAATTCAGTAGCTCTCTCTCCTGACCGATATGTCAGGAGAGAACACTTTCCTTGCTTCCAAGAAGACCTGATATAATCCCAAATAAAATTATATTAAAATATCACCATATCTTAAAAAAATTAGATATAAGCATTTTTTTATGAACATTTATATTTGGTCTCACAGTATAATCATAAAAAGTCAAAGTCCTCTTAGATCATGGGCACTTAAGTAAAAATGTTCTTGTGTTCAAGCAACAAACATTTAGAAACAGAACAGAAAATTGATTATCAGGTATAATTCTCACTACATAACATATATTATTATGTATGTATAATACATATTGACATAGAATAAGCATCATTGAATACTCTCTACAAGTAGCATTATCCACGTGATTATAGGCTGAATTGTGTTTCCCCAAAGTTCATATGTTGAAGTCCTAACCCCCAATGCCTCAGAATGTGACCTGATTTGGAAACAGGGTCTTTAGAAAGTAGTTAAGTTAAAATGAAGTCGTTATGGTAGGCTCTTATCCAATATGACTGGTGTCCTTATGCAAAGAGGAAATTAGCAGACAGACACACGCAGAGGGAAGACTATGCGAAGATACAGGGAGAAGAGAGGACTCAGGAGAAACCAGCCCTATCAGCAGATCACTCTCATACTTCTGGTCTCTAAGACTGTGAGAAAATAAGTGTCTGTTGTTTAAACCACCCGATCTGTGTGGCCTTGTTACGGCAGCCCTGGCAAACTAATATGCACATTTTACAGAGGGGGGATTCAAGGTCAGAGAAATAAAATGATTTGCACAGGCAGGTAGAGCTATTGGGATCAAACGTAGGCTCCTCTGACCACAAAGCCATCTTCCACTCCCCCGCCCCCCACCAGAACATGCTCTGGGGAAATAATAAATATTAACTACTGCTTTCCT
Organism: Propithecus coquereli; assembly: GCF_000956105.1. Lineage (NCBI taxonomy): Eukaryota > Metazoa > Chordata > Mammalia > Primates > Indriidae > Propithecus > Propithecus coquereli. The sequence continues at coordinate 9,444,643 of NW_012152618.1, read as the reverse complement.
TTAATGAAGTCTACACAGCCCTTTTCAGGTCTGCAAGAGCCGATGCCTCCCTGGTCATGTCTGGCCTCTGAACTGCCACTGTTGGCTTAGAATTTGTCATCTTGTCTTTTAAAACAGTTAACTATATGAGCCTTATATTCAGAGGATCCAAGACAGAAGTTTCCTTCCTAAGGCAGAAATAAGATATGTTAATACCTTTTAAAAGGCAATTGCTGACTAGTGTTACATTATCAGTTAAAACCAAGCCCTAAAACCTCTACGGCTGCCCCTTTAGTTCTAGGAAGCTTGGAAGGAACACACATGGACTTCATCAGGCAAAACTAACTCCAGACAGGTGTGTTAACGGACACACCCAGATCAATGTCCAGGTCCAATGGGTACGCTAGACAAAGAAAACTGGACTGTTCGGTTCAGGGCTGTGTGCTGAGGACACACCCCTCTTCACGACTACCCAGCCTGTTTTTGTTTACCACTGCAGTTGTGCCTTCTTTCCCTGAAATCCACCCCAGCAGCAGAAACAAATGGGGCAATCAGTTGGCAAACAGGCAGAGCCTGGTGAATAGGGTGGCCACAGTGCCGTATCAGATTTATCACTGGCCACATGATAAACAAAGAAGACAAGCATTGTTTCCAATTCAGATGGCGCTACATGGTGAGATGTGCAGGCAGGTGCTAGGTACCTGTGTAGATAAGCTCTTACTCTCATAGGCAGGGTATTTGGTATCTTTTCCATTTCTTCCTTCCCAGTGTCTGGTCTGTAATCTGAGTATTTGGTTGTACTTAATAATTTCTTTCTTTCTTTTCTCTCTCTGTTTTTTTTTAGAGACAAGGTCTCACTCTGTCATCCAGGCTGGAGTGCAGTGGTGGGATCATAGTTCACTGCAGCCGCGAACTCCCGGGCTCAAGCGATCCTCCTGCCTCAGCCTCCCAAAGTGCTAGGATTACAGGCATGAGCCACTGTGCCCAGCCCTTGCTTAATAATTTCTAATTCTTAAAATGTCTGTCCTTTTCATTTAACATTGGAGTCCTCAAGTTCAGTCCCTGGGCCTCTCCTTTTCTTGCTCTTTACTCCTTCCTGGGTCCTCTCATCCTTCATCCATGTGCTGATGAAACTCTAACTTACATCTCTCACCAGCACCTCTCTCTCAACTCCAGACTTGTATGTTCCATTATCTACCCAGTATTTCCTCTTGGAAATCTTATAGGCAACTTTAACTTCCTATGTACTAGTCATGCATGGTGAGGCTGCTTATAGTCCCAGATACTGGGAAGGCTGAGGCGGGAGCATCGCTTGAGCCCAGGAGTTAGAGCCTAGGAGTTCAAGACCAGCCTGGGCAATATGGCAAGACCATGTCTCTTAAAAACAAAACAAAACAACTTCATATGTACAAACCAAATTCCTAATCTTTCTCCCCAAACCTGCCATTTGCTGGAATCTTTCTTATCTTAGTCAATGATGACTTCAGTTTGTCAGGCCACAATCCTTGGAGTTGTCCTCACCTCCACTTGTCATACAAACTCAAGACCCAATGTGCCAGGTGGCTCATGCTGGCTGTACCTTCAAGGCATGTCCAAAATCCAATGTCTTCCCACCATCGCCTCTGCCACTCCTGGTCCCAGCCCCTCTCCCAGCTCTCCTTGTCCCTGACAGTCCCTTCTCATCTAGCAGCCTGAGAGCACCGTGAGCCTGAGTCAGACGACACTCCTACTCAGCTCCATTCTAGCAGTTCCCGAGCTCATGCAGAATCGACACCATCTTTACTCTTAGCTACATTCATTTTTGACTTTCTTCCTTTTGTCTACGCCTCACTTCCCCCTTGCTGACTTTTTCCTAGATTCACTGGGTTCCTTGCTGTTTCTCAACATGTAAATAGGCCCTTGCTAGTGTATTTGCCTGGAATGCTTAGATACCCACAGGACTTGTTCCCTTGCTTCTTCAAAGTCTTTGCTCAAATGTGTCCCTCATGAGGCCTTCTCTGACCCCATGCTCTGCTTTTTTCTCCTCTGTGACACTCACTCATCCTTGAATATGTTACATCATTTAGTTATTTCGAAAGTTGCATTAAAACATTAGATCCATAAAAAAGTGATTTGTGTTTATGTGCTCATTGATGTATCCAGAACTACTCTAGGCCTCACGTGTAATGGATGCTTTATAAATATTTGTTAAATGAGTGAATTAATGCAATTCTTCCTATACAACTTCCCTTATTTAGATGGAAAGGTGTTACTGTCTAAGAGGAAAGGGTAAATCCATGGTGGCTTAAAAAAAGTTCCCTTTGTTTCCCCCCGACCCATCCAGATTTATTAAGGTATAATTGACAAAAAATTGTATGTATTTATGGTGTACAATGTGATGGTTTGATACATGTATACAGGTGAAATGATTGCCGCAATCAAGCTAATTAACATATCCATCATCTCACATACTTGTTCATTTTTTTCTCGGTGAGAACACTTAAGATCTACTCTCTTAGCAATTTTTAAGTATGCAATACATTATTATTAACTATATAGTCACTAAGCTGTCTGATAGATCTCTAGAATGTATTTTTCTTGCCTAACTGAAACTTCGTACCTTGGCAACTTTGTATGCAGTGGTGTTGTTTTTGAAGTTCCCTTCTATGGTAAGATAAAGCTTTTCTGTATATTAAATGTGTGTGGCGTAGGTACTCTCCCTCTTTCGTTATGTGCACCTCCATCCTTTTATACATTAAATACACCCCTTGCTACACAGAAGGCATTCAACTGATACGGGCTGAAGTGAGCCAGATCGAGTTGATCAGCTTCATTTCCTTCCCCAGAACAGAGCAAAGTCACTCATTTTAGTGGGTTGCCCTTGCATCCTTTCCTGCCTGGCAGTCTTTCTTTGCAATTTATTTTAATTTATTTTATTTTATTCTTATCTCGAGACTATGGTTATAGGGATAAAAGGAAAAGAAAATGGATATTTGTTGTTCAATAAAATCCTTCCTGCTGTTCATATTCATCTTTTGGGTTATTTTCAGATTGAATAATTTGAAGGTGCTTCCTTGGAATATGCAGCAGGAATTTGCTCTGCACTCTCGAGTCCCAAAGGGCAGAGTTTCAAAATTTACATAAACTAGAAGCTCAATAGCAACCAGGCTTTCTCTATATTCCTAGGGAGAAATAGCCCAGAAGAATTTTTTTACCCAGTGGTTCCCAAATCTGGTTTCCTGATGTGCTTGGGAGGTACAGAAGTCTGGGGTTCAGTCTCAGGTCTCACATGGCCACATGGGTGCTGCAGTCCGAGGGGCCATTGCTGCAGAGACCTCCCCTGGGCTTCCTTGGCCTCCCTGAGGGACCAGCAATGGGCAACCCTGAGTATCTCTCTTCACCCTCCGTGCCCACTGAGCCCATGAGAGCAGCAGCGAGGGGCACCGTCCAAGAGCTGTGAGAGCCCCAAAGGAGGACGGAGCACCTCCCCACCTGGCGAGCACTGTGGGGGAACGGTGGTGGCACCCTTCAGATTTCATTAGGCGAAGACCATGGAAAGGCCTCTCTAGACAGCCATAACTCTATAAAATATGTGTGTGTGCGTATACACACACATACATATATATATACATAATTTATGCCACACACGTTTCTGCCTTTAAAAGCAATTCAAGAAGAGCTAGAGATTAGCAAATTGTCAGCTCTATCCTCCCTCAGGTAGAGGCAACACTACAGCCAGCTAAATTCTCTCACTAAAAGTTCCTCCAGAGACCAACAGGTTAATAAACTAGTCTCCATATTGCAGAGG
>NW_012152618.1:9439227-9440278 GCF_000956105.1 Propithecus coquereli | reverse complement strand
TCTCGAACTCCTGAGCTCAAACGATCCACCCGCCTTGGCCTCCCAGAGAGCTAGGATTACAGGCGTGAGCCACCGCGCCTGGCTGAAAACTTATTATTGTTAAAATAACTTCTTTTCTCCGTTGTCTTATGTGAGGCTGACATTTGACGGACAGGCTATATACAGAGTTTGGTAAAACCTCTGGTTCTGGGGATTGAGCCCTGATTCTGTCACTAGCCCTTTGAGTGGCCATCTTCTAATCCACAAAACTGGGGAAATAATAGCACATGTTTAGATTTTGTGAGGATTAAACATGACAATGTATGTAAAATGGTTAGGACATCATGAGCTTAATAAGTGGGGCTATAATTTCTTGAAGATTTATGAACACTCAGAAGATGAGGGGGAAGAGGATCCTTTTGGACCTGGAGGTCGCAGCGAACAATCTTCTCAACTGTGTCAGTGCAAGGTTGTTTGCGTTCCCAATTGAGAATCTGTCCTTAGGCATCTTCTGACTTTCTGTTGCGCATCGCCTTGCCTTCACCATATGCTGTCTTGTATTACAGTTATTTTACAGGTATCTTTTCTCTTACTAGGATTATAAACTCCTTGATGCTCTAAGCACATCTGCGCTAATCACTATTGCTCACACATAGTCATACTAAGTTCATGAATTGGATGAATCCATTCAATAATGTAGCTAAGGACTATACCCCTGATCCTCTTACAATCAAATTCTTTTCATGATTTCAATGTGTAGAAGCAGTATTTACCTTCTAATACATTTTTTTCTAGGATGCATGTGACAGAAGAAACAGGCCTCCTGGTACAGTAGACCTATGTTTCTTCTTCTTTTTTTTTTTTTTTTGGGACAGAGTCTGGCTCTGTTGCCCTGGCTGGAGTACCGTGGCGTCAGCCTAGCTCACAGCAACCTCAAACTCCTGGGCTCAAGCGATCCTCCTGCCTCAGCCTCCCGAGTAGCTGGAACTACAGGCATGTGCCACCATGCCCAGCTAATTTTTTCTATATATTTTTAGTTGTCCAGCTAATTTCTTTCTATTTTTAGTAGAGA
>NW_012152618.1:9415709-9439177 GCF_000956105.1 Propithecus coquereli | reverse complement strand
ATATATACATATCTTTTTTTTGAGACAAGGTCTCCTCTGTCATCCAGGCTAGAACACAGTGGTGTCATCATAGCTCACTGCAATCTCAAACTCTTGGGATCAAGCGATCCTCCTGCCTCATCCTCCCCAGTAGCTGGTGTGCACACACCCTATGCCTGGCTAATTTTTCTATTTTTTTATAGAAATGGGGGTCTTACTCTTGCTCAGGCTGGTCTTGAACTTCTGGCCTCAAGTGATCCTCCTACCTTGGCCTCCCAAAGTACTAAGATTACAAGTGTGAGCCACCACGTCCAGCCTATAAAATATTTTTAATGCAACTTACAATTTTCATATTTTGCCTGATCAGAAAGACATCTGAATTAAAGAAATTTTAGAATTTTAGAAAAAAACATTTTAAACATAAAGTAGTTGATCATTTAATAAGTCCTTAAATTCACAATGGGACTCAATGTTTATGGGATTAACTTAATGAACAGGTAAAAATTATTTCAAATTAGCAGGCACATGTATAAAATGATGTTTCAATAGGGCATGATAGATAATCTACTTCTTAGCTACCTAAATATTCCCTCTATGATTCTTTTATTATATATATATATATTTTTTTTGAGACAGAGTCTGGCTCTGTTGTCCAGGCTACAGTGCCATGGCGTCATCCTAGCTCACAGCAACCTCAAACTCCTGGGCTCAAGCGATCCTCCTGCCTCAGCCTCCCGAGTAGCTGGGACTACAGGCATGCACCACCATGCCCAGCTAATTTTTTCTATATATTTTTAGTTGTCCAGCTAATTTCTTTCTATTTTTAGTAGAGACGGGGATCTCGCTCTTGCTCAGGCTGGTGTCGAACTCGTGAGCTCAAACGATGCTCCCGCCTCGGTCTCCCAGAGTGCTGGGATTACAGTCGTGAGCCATGGTGCCCGGCTCCGTGTTTCTTCTTAAAGACTGACTTAGGCAGATTTGGATGTCCACATGTTCATTCTGAGTCTTACACTGTTATTGCAAATCCAGCGATGAATTTTGAGAACTACTGGAATATATGAAAACACCACCTTCTTCCCATTGTAGGACTGTGGAAGCCTTCACATGCTCAGCTGGGAAGAGCTAGAGCAGAGAAAGGGCTGTGGTTTCTGGAGCGAAAGAAATGCTGGCCAGGGTGATTAGCTGTTGGGAGATGGTTACATGCTTAGTTCTTATCTTCGGGGTGGCTGAAAAATGAGGGGAGGTCACAGTTTTGCAATAGCTAAGAGGGGTTTCTAAAGAGTTCTTATCATCTGTGAGGACTTGGGCAGCTGGGAAACGTTTGGCCTGGGGAGTTTCTGTGATGTGTTTGGGGAGGGAAGTTGGAAGAGGATCAGTTGCTGGGAAGGTCTGGGAGGGAGGCTTTTCCATGGGAAGGGTGAGACAGCTGGGAGGGAATGCTGCAGCTTGAAGGGTTAGCCTGCTCATCCAGGGGGAATGGCGGGGTTGCAGCAGCTGGGAATACCCAGAGCAGGGGATTTTTAACAGGAACATAAACCAAGGCTGAGTGGGGAAAGGTGCCACCAGCGTTGCTCAGCCTGCTTTGCACAGCATCTGTTTTCCACATTAGCGATGAGTCTAGCCTTTCCTCTCCAGGCAAATTTACCTGCCATCCATCCAAGGGCTCTCTCTGATGTGTTCATTTTTCTCCTGGAATTTATGCATGTAAATTGCCATTTATCTCTTTTGTAATAATCCTGCAGAACCAGTTGAGTTGGTTAAAAATATTAAAACACTTATAAATAGCTCTTGTGGAAGATGATACCCATATTAAAAATAAATATTAGAGATGTAAATAATGTACAGCAGTACTTTGTGATAGTGTTCCTGGAAAAGCTTTGTATAAATAGGGTTTTGGTCACTTGGATCACATTTAAATTTTATGATAAGAGCGTTATTTAATTAAAAAAGTGTACAATATGTGATTAGAACTGTGCTAGGCTAAAGCAAATAGTTCTTTGGAATGCAAATGACCATGAATTCTATTTAATATGATTTATAGGTTTGAATATTTTTAGCCATTATAATTTGGAAGTATAATGCAATTCATACAAGTGAATAAAACAAATGTATGGTATAATTAATTACTATAAAGTGAACACCTATGAAATCATCACTCAGATCAAGAAAAGAACATTGGCTGGTCAAGGTGTCTCGCTCCTGTAATCCCAGAGCTTTTGGGGATCGCTTAAGGTCAGGAGTTTGAGACCAGCCTGGAAAGCATAATGAGACCCTGTCTCTACAAAAAAATTTTTAAAAATTAGCCAGAGTGGTGGTACATAGCCTATAGTCCTAGCTACTTGGGAGGCTGAGGCAAGAGGATCACTTGAGCCCAGGAGTTTCAGGTTACAAGCTATGATTGTGACATTGCACACCAGCCTGGGCCACAGAGCAAGATCCTGTCTCAAAAAATAAAATAAATACAATACAATAAAAGAAATAGAATATCACCTGAACAGCAGAAGATCCCCATGGCCCCTTTCCTTGCAGAATGGAACAATTATCCTCAATCACTCTGCCATTTAATACTGCTTAATTTTTTCTATTTCTAAACTTTATTTTTTCCATTTGTAAGCTATCAACTTAGATAGTTTATACTCTTTTGTGTGTGCCTTCTTTCACTCCTCATTTAGTTGGGAGATTCATTCTTGTTGTTGCTCATTTTCTTGACTGAATAATATAAATTCCCAAACTAATCCATTTTGCTGTTTTAGACATTTAGATGGTTTTCGGTTTTGAGTTCCTGTAAAAAAATTGCTGTTGCACATCTTTGTACACACACAGAAATGCATGTGTTCACTCACAGAAATGCATGGGTACATACACAGAGATGCATGTGTTCACATACAGAAATGTACAGGTGCACACAGAGAAATGCATGTGCACACCATATGTCCCAGGTGGCCCAGTTACAAGATGCAAACAGACTGGAGCCTTGAGTCACCACGTGGAAGGGAGCTGTCTTAGAGAGCCACTTGATCTGCTGTGGATTTTGTGTGACCAAAAAATTAACTCTTACGTTTCTAGACATGGAGATTTTATTTATTACTGCAGCATGGTGTAACCTAATCTGACTAGTAAAAGCAATATAAACATTTTGTTTTCAGAAAAATTTTTTACAATCAAAATTAATGATTGATTTTCACATCTTCAAATTTCATGATGCCAATGGGAGCTCTTAATTTATTCATTCTAGTTACCAACAAGGTGATGGCAAGTGACAAAGGGACATCTGGAGGCAGGGAAACCAATATCAACACGTCAAACGATGTGCCCTGAACCCTTACCATGCTACTAGCTGATGTTTGTGATTACTGCCAAGGACCCACTGGTAGCCCAGCTGGTGGTTTGGTGACATTTATATGATTTTCCCATCTTCTCTAGTGAAAAATGCCAACTATTTTCCTTGTCATTTTTTTTTCCTAGGATGACATCTCCAGGGGAAAAAAGAGACCATCAGTTGGGGCTCAGTCAGGAAATCAGAGCAACTCCAAGGTGCAGGGATAAGGAAGGAGAGTTTTCATGAGTTCAGGAGTTGCTGGGAAAGTTCGGAGGGTAACAGTTCGGAGGGAAGTTCGGAGGGAAACAGTGCCTAATCCCATCCAACGGAAGCCCTTGTGCAGGGTACCACCTAGAGCTTGGAGAAAAGCCAGGAAGCTATACAGGTGTGGCTGCCAGCCATCTGTGAAGGGGGAGCTTGAGGCACAGGGCGTGGGAGCTGCAGCTTCTGTGGGTCCAGTGGCTGAACAAGGGCTGGGGGCTGCTCTGAGCCAGCGGAGCCAGCAGGGAGATGCGGGAGGCAAGTGAGGACATTCTGGTACCTGTGCACTGTTCATTGTCATGTTTGACAACACGACCCTCGGCTACTTCCCTTCAGGCTTCCCAATTCTGAGGGAGCACGTCTCATTGGACAACTTTAGCCCAGAACCATACATAGAAGGGAATTTTGAGAGCAGTCAAGCCATGTTGGCAGTGGACACTCCACCTTAGAATCTGCAGTTTAAGAAAAGTAATTTTCTAACTGGTGTCCTCTTACAGGACATTAGAAAACTGGAGCATTGCTGAAGTAAAGAAACAAGAGTAATGCTTCCAAGGCAAAGGGTTATGGCTTAAAGAATGAACACACATGCGTATAGGAAAGATCCAGAAACCATACTCTTCTGATTTGATTCTCTGCTATTACTCAGTTATGGAAGATGGGTAAATAGTAAAAAGTTATAAATAGTAGGAAAAACAGCTTTATATTGAATTTGGTGATGGAAATGACACCATGGTGAGGAATATATAAAGCAATTAAACATTTATTTTAACATATTTCTTAAATATGTCAAAAGATACAAAAGCGGCTGGGTATGGTGGCTCACGCCTGTAATCCTAGCATTCTGGGAGGCCAAGGCGGGATGATCGCTTGAGGTCAGGAGTTCCAGACCAGCTTGAGCAAGACTGAGACCCATGTCTACCAAAAACAGAAAAAATTAGCAGGCCATGGTGGCATGCACTTGTCCCAGCTACTCAGGAGGCTGAGGCAGGAGGATCATCGCTTGAGCCCAGGAGTTTGAGGTTGCTGTGAGCTAGGCTGACGCCATGGCACTCTAGCCTGGGCAATAGAGTGAGACTCTATTCCCCCCGCCCCCCAAAAGATACAAATATTGACAGCTACACAGTGGAAAATCTTTTAGACCGTTTACCTTATTAGTAAAAAACTATAAATTCATTATAGTTAATTATTTGCTCGTGGGATAGGTCAAAGAACTTTATGAAAAAAATCCTAAAAAATGTATTAGTAAAATGCTTGGTGTGAAGAGTTTGGTGAAGCAGGGATCCTGCCTTTTAGGACATGATGTGCAAGGGTGGGAGCCATACATTGGCAGGTTATTTCACTAGATAAGTGCTGTGATAGGGAAAAGCGCAAGTACAGCAACATAAGCTCTCGGAAGAGGCGATACCTAAGCAGAGACCTGTCTGATAAACAGGAACAAGCCAGGGTAAGAGGAAGGAAGGGGTGCAGACTCGAGGTTCAAGGAGAAGAGAGCTTCTGTTGGGTTGATCGCACTGTGGTTGCTGGAAGGCCTGGAGGAGGTGCGCCGGGAGGGTGAGGTAGGGGAAACGTTCACAGCTGGGCTGGTCAGTCTCATAGGGACCAGATCTCAAGAACGGAAATTCTGCACCTAGTCATGCTCCAGGGTTTCCCCGATTTACTAGACCCATGGCACAAGGAAGACATTGCACAGTCTTGGTGGAAATCAAATGGGAATATATGGGGTGTGATGCATTTTTGTCTTAAAACAGAGCTAAGACATGACCTCATATTAATAGCTGAAAGAAGTGGTCAAATTTGATTCATGCAGGAGGCTGAGGCAGGAGAATCACTTGAAACTAGGAGTTTGAGACCAGCTTGGCAACATAAGGAGACTTCATCTCTTAAAAAATAAGAAAAATTAGCGAGATGTGGTGTGCATCTGTAGTTTCAGCTACTCAGGAAGCTGAGGTAGGTGGATAGTTTGAGCCCGGGGATTGGAGGCTGCAGTGAGCTATGATTGAGCCACTGTACTCCAGCCTGGGCGACAGAACAAGATCACATCTCCAAAAAAAGAAAAAAAAAAAAAAGATTTATGCTGACTCATGCATTCTAAAAATATTTTATAAAAACAGCATTAAAAAAATACAAAACAGTCTGTTTTACTCTCACCTTCCATAAGTATTTATCGAGCATCTACTATTTGCTCTGCATGATTCTAAGTGTGGGATATAGGCACGAACACAAAAAAAGTCGTTGATACCATGGAGCATGTAAGAGGAGACAGACAAACAAATAAACAAAAAATATATCATATGATTTAGAGCCACACACCTTGAAGGAATTCTTGCAGCCCGTGACCTGGGTGGGCATTCTGTTATCTCTCTACTTTGGGACTTGGATGAAACACCGAACTCATATGTTGTCTGCAGAAGATTCTTATGAATAGGGCAAGAGTTAGTTCCAGGCATTTGAGATAATGCTGCAGGGGGCTGATTGAGTCCAGAAAGAGGGGCCAGAATGAGTGGACATGGGGTAATTCGACATAAAAATGGGTAAAGCAAGAGTGGAAGATTATAGGACACAAAAACTGACAGCCAGCTGGAGGGGCAAAGCTAAGTTTTGTAGGGCCTGAGGCCTATCACATTTTAGGGGCTTCCTTAAGAAAAAGAATACAAAATTAAGAACAGAAAATTAGGTACAAAAATAAATATTTATTTAAGTGAGAAATGCATCACAAGTTACAAATTTTAAAATTAGGCTAATCGCATAAACTTCAACAAAATTCATAAGAAAAATGTTTTAATGAACTATTTGAAACAACTCTATAATACTATTTTCTCCTACATTTTTCTGTGTTATACTCTTTTATCACTTCTTCAGTTTTATAACATAAAGAAGAATAGAAAGATATTTCATACACAGGTGAACTTTCTCTTTGTGGTGCTACGACAGGTTTGTGTCCTTACAAACAAAAAGAATTCAGATCAATTCTATTTCATGTGAGCCCCTCCAAAAATGTACGGTGCATTTATAATTGTATCTGCTGCATTTAGAGTACAGGCATATTCCTTACAGAAGAGAATTTCCCTTTTAATCAGATTTAGCTGAGAAAGCCAAACCTTCTCTAACAATGCTATGTGTTTTATGATGGAAAGAATTGCCACGGTCTAGCTTCCGGCTCTGTTCCTCTAAAACTCTGCTAGTCCTTTGCTATTGGAACCCTTCCAATGTGGGGAGTGTAGGACAGACAGTTCAGGTAGACACCAATGCGACTCTCAGAGAGGGTAGTAGGTGTGTCACTGGTAGCCATTCCTACATCTGGATGGCTAGCAATGACACTACTACACGGAACTGTAAACCACACAGACGTAGCCCATCAAGGCCAGGGCGACGGAGAGGCAAGCCAGGTACCTGCAGCTCAAAACTTAAGGGAGCTCAGATTCACGCAGGTGCAACATTCACTCCTGAGAGTAAGAGTCCCCTTAAAATTTGCACCCTTGACACTTCCTTTACCTCACCCTCATCCTGGCTCTATATCCTATTAAATCCAAACAAAATGTCTCCCCAAATTCACTTTCCTTGGCTTGATCCCTGAAATGGACATGGCTACTTGAAAGCTACTCAATATGAGGGTAAATTAGAGTTATCCTCTAAAAAGACACTGTGGACTTAACTTGTGGTGGTTAAAATATGTTTGCAAAATTTACAGAAATATATTACCATGTACTCACATTGCTAGGTCTCCTGGGGCGTTGGAAGATGCTCTCTGTAAGTCAGGGGCCCTGGATTCAAGCTTCTAGCTTTTTGATAAATCCATCTCTGCATTCCAGCCATGGCCGTACTTCCAAGTCTGACTTTACCACACCAGCTTATTTTTGCCTTCAGGATCTTGGTTAGAAGCTCAGGCTGTGGAGCTAGACTCTTTGGGTTTGGACCCTGGCACTGCCACTTATTAGCTTGTGGAATCCAAATACATTACTTAATATCTCAGTGCCTCAGGTATTCTCATCTGTAAAATGGGTATAAGCAATGTTATGATTAAAGAAATCAGTTCATGCAGAGGGCTTACAACAATGTCTGGCATGTTATAAAAGCTCAATATTTATTAGCTATTGTTATTTTCACTGCTACTAGTAATAGTATTGTATCCATATTAATAGTATGTGGCTTTCCTCACACCACTGTGTAAATCCCCATCAGTCTTCGTATTCTGTCTAGGCCTGGAAGAGACATCTCATTTTTTGAATGGACTGTTGGCTACATGTAGGAGGAAGGCAGAGAGAGAAAGGAATCAAAGATAAACGGAATATTTTTTTAGATAATATTAACGTCTCCAAATTACGTTTAAGTAAATGAAGGAACTGGGGCCATAAGGAAATCTGCTGGGCCATCCACGTATAGAGGTTCATGGCATGCCAAAAGGAAAAGTCCAATGAACATTAACAATGGAGCTGGCATCCTTTTGCTTCAATATGAAAAAAAATCACACGACCGGTAGTAGTTTGACTTAAAAAAAAAAGTTGCCTGTTAATTAAGTCTCATTTACAGAACGTGCCGCCAGGACACTTCATTATCCCCCTTGGGTGGAGCGCCGTGGCAGGCGGGAGGCCGCACTGAGGGGAAAGGAAGAAGCTCAGGTTTCCCGGTTCGCATGGGCGCCAGAAAGCGGAACCGCCCCGGCCGGTGGAGCTGTGGTCGTTGTCTCGGGAGCTGGGGAGGAAGCTGCCCAGAACGTGCGTTCCAGGTCCCCAGGCGCCGGTGTCCGCAGCCCCGCCTGGCCGGCCGCCGCGCCTCCTCGGGAGCTGGTGCAGGGCCGCGGCGCGCCGACGGGTGGCGCTGTGGCCTCGCTCCGGGGCCGATCCGCCCGGCAGGACCCGCCTCTTTCCCCTCCCCGCCCGCCCACCCGCCCCCCACGCGTCGTGTCGCGGGGAAGCCGGGCGGAGACAGAGCGCTCGGGCTCCACGGCGCTCGGGCCGCAGTGCTCCCGTCGCGCGAGGCAGAGCCGGCTGGCGCCGCTGCAACGCGGAGGCGCGACCCTCCCCGGCCGCCTTTGTCTGCAAGGCGTGCGGCCTGGAACGGCCGCCTTCGGGGGCGGGGGACGCGCCCGCGGCCATCGGTGACAGCTCCTCCCTCCCGCAGCCCTCCGTGGCAGAGGGGCGGTCGGGCAGGGCCCTGCTCACTCGCTCCTGCACGTCGGCGCGCGCGGGCCGATGCCCCCGCAGCAGGGGGACCCCGCGTTCCCCGGCCGCTGCGAGGCGCCTCCCGTGCCGCCGCGCCGGGAGCGCGGGGGACGCGCGGGGCGCGGGTCCGGGGAGCCGGGGGGCAGGGGGCGCGCGGGCGGTGCCGAGGGGCGCGGCGTCAAGTGCGTGCTGGTCGGCGACGGCGCCGTGGGCAAGACGAGCCTGGTGGTGAGCTACACCACCAACGGCTACCCCACCGAGTACATCCCCACGGCCTTCGACAACTTCTCGGGTGAGCGGGGCTCGGGGCAGCGGGGTCAGGGCTGGGGGCGCGTGTCCGCTGTGCGCCGAGGGCTCCTGAGGCCCAGCTCCCGCCGGGAAGCCGAGCAAACGCGGAGTGCGGGACGTTTCTGGCCTCAGGGACGGCGCAGGCACGGGGCCACTCGAGGGGACCGCCGCGGAACGCGGAGCGCCCAGACCCGAGCCCGGGGAGGGGTGGGCGGAGCGGCAGGCAGAGCCGAGGGAAGAAGAAATGACCTCCCCTGTAGTAACAGAGCAGCAGGAGTCAAGCAGGTGGCGTTCAGGCTGCCGGGTCGGTTTACTGCATGGAGAAGTTTCGTCAGGGCGACGTTGCTGGCGCCGCTGCCGAGTTTCAATCGGAAGGCGACGCGCAGGTGCTTTCACCTGTGGCCCTGAGTGTCGGTCCCTCCCTTTCAGGCGGCTCAGCTCGCAAGGGGCGTCTCCACTTTAAAGAGCCGCAGAGACGCCGGGAAATACTTGATTTAGTGAAACAGCCCGAGCGGCCCTGGTGAGGGCTCAGGTTTGGATTAAACCTGGAGAGTAAACAGCGTTTCTTTTTCTTCTGAGTCCCACGCCGCCTCTGCCCCCGCTCGCCCGCATTGGCTCTGCTACTTATTGTTGGTATCTTTTCAGTATCTCTTTAAAGCTGCTTAAAGCTCTCATGTGTGGGGTGCTATGTCATTTGGTTTGGTGGATACAAAGACAGAGGAGTCCTTTATCTTGATTTTTCAGATCTTTTTGAAATTTAAGAAAAAGTAAAAATTCACAGACAGTAAATTCAAGACATTTACTGTCTGCCTCCTTAAATTGCTTCTCTGACCTTTCTTTCATCTCAAAGGTACCCTAGATAAAAAGGTGCTATACGAGTGGGTTCCCACCACAGGGTATTGTTTCTTTTCTTCCCCCCCCCAGCTGGCTAGTATAAACATTTATAAACAATTAGAAAGTTGTGTAGAAAGAGACAAAACGGAGTGCTTAATTAAAATAGAAACTTCCATGCCTTGCTGTGCTGCAGACCCCTCCCCCTCCCTGAGGAGGAGGAGGTGGACACAGCTTTCTTTCCTTTTTTTTTTTCTTTTTAAATCCTCTCTTTGAACTGACAGAGAGATAAGGAGTGCCCTCTTTTTAAAACAGGATGATGTGGGCAGCCTGTGTTTGCACATGTTCTTAAAACAAACTAGAATTTTATGATAAACCCTGAAGTTGGGGGGCATTTCCCCAGGGAAAACAGAATTATTTGTGAGGTTTTCCACTGATGTAAAACTGGAAGGTTGGTTCCCACTCTCCCCCCTAGTGTTGTTTTTAGGTCCTTTGAAACAAGTGTGACAGGAAAATAAATCTCCCAGGGCTGGGAGAAAAGCACAGGCCCTTCTAGAAGTGCCATCAAAGGGCTCAGGGATTTGCTGCCTCTTTCCTGGCAATGGAGTGAATTGCCAGCCCTGAAAGTTTTGTATACAGAAATGCCTCCAAGGCGCTTCCTTGTTTTAGGCAAGTCTTTAATTCATTAGAGGACCTAGGATAGGAGCTGAGGGGTTTCGAGTGAGAATCATAGGGCATACCTAAAACTATCAGTTTTCTGAAAGGGGTTAAAAGACACCTCCTGATTGTCATTTGGGTCTTGTTTTTAAGCTGTGGTGTCTGTGGATGGGCGGCCTGTGAGACTCCAGCTCTGTGACACCGCCGGACAGGTCAGTATCATGTTACAGCTCAGTGCTGGGAAAGGAAACAGGCTTTTAGAGGTTTCCAAACAACCTTTGACGAGTTTCCAAATGAAGAGTTTCCAAATGATTCCCGCAGTAACTGGGTCATTCTAAAGTGGCATGAAGTAGACCCACCCCTGCTGTTGGCCCCTGGGGCAGGGGAGCGCCAGTGAGGACACAGAGGAAGGTAACTCCAAACTAGTAAAACAAGGTTTGGCCCAGCTCTGTATGGCCAGGAAAGGGAGGAAACAGGGTCAGCAACAGCTCTTACCTTATAGGACTTTCTGATATTACTTTCTGGTTTTTATAAAAAGTTTCAGTCATGCTTTGTAATCATTTCTCAAAGTAAGTTAGTGATATCTTATAATTATGTTATTAAAGGTCAACGAGCTAGATATTTAAGACATTTGCTAAAGAAAAAGATGGTGTTCACGTCCCTAAGTGTTAAACCTTCCCTTCCTGAGCTGTGGGTGGGCTCACTAGGACCAGCCCTGTCCCTTGAAGCAGAGGTACATTTGTCAGAGCAGTCCTAAGCTGCAGGAATGAATGAACTGGGCTTATTCTTTCCAGATCATGAGCATTTATTCTTGTCTCACTGGCCGGCCAGGTCCTTGGAGGAAACAGCCAGGAAGTGATAAAGAGGGTACAAGTGTGGGAATCCCCCTTGATGCTCTCCAGAAGAACTTGTTATCAACCCTTGGTGGGCGCTCAGGTCACTGAAGTCATGCTGTGCCTATGAGCACCCAGGGTGCTTGAGTTTGCCGAAGCAACAGTTAATGGACTTGTTGTCTCTCCAGTACTTTCTAGAGCTCAGTAAAGTGCTGGGGGGTACTTTGTAGGTAGGTGAAAGAGCCCACTTCACTTGCTGAGGTGCCATCATATCACCATCTGCCTTTATGAAGTAGGCTTTCCAGTGTCCTCAGAGCCTCCTCTAAGCCAGTGCCTTCATCAGGTTGCTCACCTACTCTGGGACAGCAAATCCAGAGCTGGGGACAGATTTTATTTTTTTAAACCTCAAGGTGACACAAGACTGGCTAGTCTGGATCCCCGAGGAACACCAGTCTGGTGGAGGCCATGGCAGCATGAGTTGTAATAGCCCAGCCTGGGAGCATCTCAGCTTCCCCTTTACTGTGAGCAGAAAAAAACAAGAGCTATTTGTTTTTCATTACCTGTAGAAAATAAAAATCAAGACCCCGCCTGCATGGCCCATACCTGTAATCCCAGCACTTTGGGAGCCCTAAGCCTGAGGATCCCTTGAGGCCAGGAGTTCGCGACCAGCCTGAGCAACTTAGTGAGACCCCTGCCACCCCCCCGCAACATCTTAATAAATAAAAAAATTAGCTGGGCATGGCGGTGCATGCCTGTAGTCCCAGCCACTCGGGGGACTGAGGTGGGAAGATTGCTTGAGCCCAGGAGTTTGAGGTTACAGTGAGTTAGATGATGCCACTACACTCCAGCCTGAGAGGCACAGTGAGACCCTGTTTCTAAAAAAAAGAAAATGAAAATCAAAGAACACAGTGTCTTTTAGTGCTTAATCTTTCTGAATGCCATGCTGGCATTTATAATTCAAGCTTCATTGCTCTGTATAAAGTAGGGATGTTTTGGCTACCAAGGGTCAGGTTTTCTGATTTTTAAAATGTAGGCAGATGGCCGGGAGCAGTGGCTCACGCCTGTAATCCTAGCTCTCTGGGAGGCCGAGGCGGGTGGATTGTTTGAACTCAGGAGATAGAAACCAGCCTGAGCAAGAGCGAGACCCCGTCTCTACTAAAAATAGAAATTAATCGGACAACTAAAAATATAGAAAAAATTAGCCGGGCATGGTGGCGTGTGCCTGTAGTTCCAGCTACTCGGGAGGCTGAGGCAGGAGGATTGCTTGAGTCCAGGAGTTTGAGGTTGCTGTGAGCTAGGCTGATGCCACAGCACTGTAGCCCAGGCAACAGAGCAAGACTGTCAAAAAAAAAAAAAAAAAAAAAAACGTAGGCAGAGGAGTATCTTAGTAAATGTAGGCATCCTTGCTAAAGTACAAGCCTGAGGATGAGAAGAAAGACAGGAAAACGTGCAGTCTAAAAGCACGGTTCCCAGGGACCCTTCTGGGGAGGAGCAGCAGCTCAGTGTTCCTCCCCACCTGTGGACGCCACTGGTCACACTGGGCTCCTGGTGGGTGCTGGCTATCCACGCAGGACGTAGCTTCCTGAGCTAGGTTTTACGTCTGCTGCCCGGCACATAACAGGGCCTAATCTCATGGCTTTAGAATGGGTGAACGAGTGGAGTGTTAGGTTCTGGGGTCATAAACCTGCCCCTCAACAGACTTGCCGTCTGCAGGGAGGACAGACCCGTTTGTAGAAGCTGGTTCAGGAATAAGTGAAGGGAGGGGAGTGAAGAGGGAGACAGCCTCGGTGCAGAGGCACAGGCCAGCTGGGCCTGGGAGAAAAACCTCCAAGCAGAGTTTTGGAAGAGGAATAGATTTTTTACCAGAAAAACTTTGTAAAAATGACTCTGAATTATCAAGGAAGAGTTAGGTGTTTTTTCCTTAACTGTTTAAAAGTCAAGGAAGCACAAGAGTCATTTTAGAAATGTTTTCACACAAAAAAGTTTATAGGTAGGGAAAAACAAAGGTTTTGGTGCTAAGTTGGTAAGCTGCAGTTTATTTGGAAGTTATTCTTCTGGTCTCCCTGCAGTGTTTTCCGTGAGATGTACTGTGTTTTTAACTTTCATGTACTGATTCATAGAGAGTGCCCTACTAAATAACGAAGGCAACCATCTAAAAATTTGTAGAAAACCAACTTCGAAAACTATTTGTGGAAAATGCGTTACTGGTAAAACAAAGTCAGGCTCTTGTGTTCCTTCCTGCTCCCCCAGTATAAATCAGTGTTTGTCTGACTACTAGCGCCGCTGGCCAAGGTGGTAGCTCTTTTCTATTCTTCTTGGTCCTGATGTGATAAACTACCTTTTCAACTTGCTCGGACACCTGCCATGTTTTTCTTTTTTATGGAGGAAGGACACATTCCTCCCATGGCAGTTGTCATGATAGCCTCCGGGGTTAAGAAACTCCATTGAGCTCCATGAGCACAGATAGGCCGGAACATGGTGCGTGAGTGTGGGTTTCCCATGGAAGCTGATGAGCTGGGAGCAGAGTACAGCTCTATTGGCTGAATAAATAACCAGAAATCACTTCTTGTGTCTTTGGCTTTTCTTGTTAGGGAGGTTAGGTGAGTCTGTAAGACGTCAAAGGGGATTTTTAACACTAGACTCATAGTCTCACTCAAGTGCAGATCAGAGACAGACTGTGGACTTGAAATAACATACCTTTGGCGTAAGAGAAAGTCGTAGTGCTGAAATGGGAGTAGTTCACCGCAGCATTGCCAACGGGAGCTGAAAAGTCTTCAGCCTTTTGACCCATGAGGTACCTGGAAAATCTTTTTTACTTTTTTAAATTTTTATTTCTTTCTTCCAGGTTTTTGGAAAAATCTTTATACTTAAAAAGAAAAAAAATCAGGTTGCAGCCAGACCAGAGGGATGCTATAATCCAGATTATTGTCTCTGCCCTTCCCTCCCTGAACAGAATCCTGTGCAGTGTCTATTCCACAGACCTGGCAAGCACGTGGAAATTGCTTGCCCTTAGAATACATTTCTTTGAGAGTGCATTCCAATTGGTCTCGTTGCTCGTGTGTATTGCATTATTTCAGCAAATATCTAAGGTTTCTGGTCAGGCACCGAGCAGGAGTGTTTAATTTCTGTTTTACTTCCCAAGCTCTCTTAGCCAGAATCTCAAGAGGTCTGGGGAGCCAGCTTCCCAAAGCCCAGTCAGAAGGCTTGGCCTTGAGCTTGCCTTTTTCTTGGTGATGCAACCCTAGATTCCAGGGCACGGCCAAGGGTGACTGCCGTCCAACAGTGGGGTGCGCTACCTGAGGGGCTGTTCATACTGGTCTCAGTTTTGTACTTCTTCATTTGAAGCCCTTTGAGAACAGAGGGAGCATTTCGTTAAAATAGCTTCAGAGCTAAGCTGTGGTCTAGCTGGTTGCGTTTCTGTGCTTATTCATTCAGTACAAAGCTGGCACTAAGAAACTGAAGTCGTTCTTTTTCAACTTTCACTTATAGACGCCTCACAACTGGCAGCAACATTCTGAAGTGCTGTATTCGTTCCTGAGTATTTTAGCTGGTTAACTTTAATACGATTAGTTGGTTGTTGCCCCATGATTGAAACACAGAGCCTCAAATGAAGAAAGTACATTCAAATAAAAGAAATACAAATTTCCTTTATATCTAGAGAAAAAAGCCAGGGGTGGAGAATAATGTACATGTAAATAGTACTTAGTAAATAATCAGAGTATGCCAGCTGAATAATGAAAAAACATGGATAGCATTTAACTTTTTCTTGCCATTGGGAAATTATACGTGATTTTATACCTGAGGATGGTTGGCACCCAGAGATATAAATTCTAAATAGGAATGAGATGATGTAAATATTTTCCTATAAAAGAGTTGAGTGAAAGTATCCAGTTAGCTGAATATGGTGCTGCAAGGAACTATAGGATGTTTGATATAAAGAGATGCTGATTTGGAGACCAACATCTATCTGTTCACGATCAAATCCCCTCACCTGACACTGTGCGTGGTGTATGGGTGGTGTTCAGCGTATGGGTCAAATGAATGACTGCAGGAGAGTGTTCAACAGCAGGGTGGTTGGTTTATTTATAATCAATTCTAACTTATTTGATCCATTTCTCTATACTCTAAGGGTAGGGTGGGTGTGCCTATTCTCTTCTTCTTTATCTGTCCAAAGCACAGTATGTGGAGGCTGCAGGTATTGGCAGAGATAAATAGAGGAGAAAGGAAGTAAGAGAAAATGAAGGAAGGAGAGAGAAAGGGAGAGAGAAAGAGAAGATACAGCCAGAATGAGAATGTGTTAACGACTGTCTGTAAGTGACATTGAGAGGCACAAGTTTTCTGAGTTGCTGACAACAGTGGTCCTCAATTCCATTTCTGGGTCTATCCTAGTGTCTGATTAACATTACTCTGCACTAAGTGTGCACTGGATGGGCAGGGTGTGTGCACAGTGCAGGTGGGATGGAATTGGTGTCACGGCTGTTGTGGGGAAGGGTAGGGCTGGATCCACAAAGAAAGGAGATACGTTAACAGACTGGGGTCAGATTGGAGTCTTAAGGGATCAGTGTGGATGCAATCTGAATTTCAGAGGAGTAGCTAAGTACCAACAGTAGAGAGTAAGTCTGGGTTACACTGGGTTGAAGGCTAGATAAAGTCAATTTTATTTCTAGAACCTATCAATTTTAAGTACTTTTTCTATGGTAAGTTGCAAGTAGGCCATGAGTATTGATGAAAATGGTGAACACATTTGGCCATGTAAGGACTGCCGCTGGCCCTGGAAGCAGACGGCTGCTGCACTTTTGCCCAGAGCGCCAGCCCCACTTGGGCGAACAGCAGGATTGTTTCTACGACACTGGATTTTCCTTCTGGGACCAGTGAGCTTTCTAGTACCTGCCAGAACTTTTCATGAAAAATGTTAAGTTCTTGTTACTGATAAGAATTGATCTGAAAAATAACTTTTGGGTGTTTTGCTCGGTTGCAGGATGAGTTTGACAAGCTGAGGCCTCTCTGCTACACCAACACAGACATTTTCCTGCTGTGCTTTAGTGTCGTGAGCCCCTCATCCTTCCAGAACGTCAGTGAGAAATGGGTACCAGAGATTCGGTGCCACTGTCCCAAAGCCCCCATCATCCTAGTTGGAACGCAGTCGGATCTCAGGGAAGATGTCAAAGTCCTCATTGAGTTGGACAAATGCAAAGAGAAGCCGGTGCCCGAGGAGGCGGCTAAGCTGTGTGCGGAGGAAATCAAAGCTGCCTCCTACATTGAGTGTTCGGCCTTGACTCAAAAAAACCTCAAAGAGGTCTTTGATGCAGCCATTGTCGCTGGCATCCAATACTCGGACACTCAGCAACAGCCAAAGAAGTCTAAAAGCAGGACTCCAGACAAAATGAAAAACCTCTCCAAGTCCTGGTGGAAGAAGTACTGCTGTTTCGTATGATGCTGGCAAGACGCTCAGAAAGGCTATATTCAAATGAAATAGATATGAGAAGCTATATTAGCTGCAATGACTCCTTTTACTGTGTAGAACCCGTATAGCGAATGTGCGTGCACTTGTATTATAGGAGGAGCTCTCAATTTATGTATTCTTTCTTGCCTTTATTTTTTTTATTGTTTGTTTGAACTTAGGGATAGAAACTTATGCAAGATATTTTTGAAGTAAGTTAAAAATTTTTCAAAGCTCTGCAAATTTAGAGCTTTAGACCTCTTGATTAACTTATACCTAATGTGAAGAAGACACCTCAAATCTGGATCTGACAAGAATGAAATTTTGCTACATTATAATGTACAGAAGAACAAAAGGGGGAATGCTATGGTTAACCCTCTCTTGATTAAGGGCTACTTAATGCACAGTGTATTATGTACATGGTCAACCATGGTAAGAACAATTCTTAGCTTCATACCTTTTTTCTTTAAGGAGCAAAAATCTAAGAAAAAATGAGAGATCTCTGCCTACAAAACCTCAGACCAGTCACTTTTGTTATTTACTAATACCCGGTTGCTTAAGATTGAAAAACAACCAACAAAAACATCCCACTGACTTTATGGCAGAAAAGAAAACCTGTTTATGGCGTTTTTCACCCTTAGACCAGTTGTGTTGAGGCTGGGTGAACATAGCCAAAGTGCCATGCAGAGGAAAGCAAGTGCTGGTCAATAGTTCTGATACTTTTCTTTAGGGAGTGATTCATGTTGAGATCAGAATGTGATATTTGCTTTCAGTACTGTAACATGTGCACCAAGCCACCTAAATCCCAGGTAATTAGAGCGCTCGGGAGCACCTATCTGAATTGTTTTTAACTTTCCGTACGCAAGTTGTTCCATCTGCAGGGAAATGAACACTCTTGCAAGGCTGACAGCAAATGTTTGTGGGACACAAAACTTATCTTTTGTTTTCTTGGCAAGTCAGCCAAAATGTACTTCTGTGCGTACACGCTCGTACCCATGCACACACGTGCCCACACGTATGTATGTATGTATGTATGGGTGTACTTGCTGCTGATTCAGGCTTTTAAACAGTTAATGGGAAAAAGCATGGCCCCAAAACAGATGTTAGGGAAGCTTCGCTGCTGCTTCTGGTTAACACTTTTTTGAACAGACATCTTATTGATTTTACCCTAGATGTGATTTTAAGTATATCTTAATATACACGTTTTTGAGACCATTTTAAAACAAAACAAAAAAGAAAATGAACATTTCTTGAAACCTGTTAAAACAGCCAGTTAAATCCACAGATGGCTTTCAGGGCACTGACAGCATGAACCAGCACTGTGTGTTCTGAGGAGTCAGAGGGCTGGGTGGCAGGTGTGGTGGGGTCTGGCGTGGCCAGCCAGGTGCATGCTGGGACCATGGCCCCATGCTTGGCTTCTTCCTTACTGTGGGACAGTCGGAAAACCACATTTGTGAAACTATTCTTCAAGGTGGCAGTTTTTAGGCTGAATCTTCTGGAGAAAAATGTACCTTGACAGGAGAGTAGTTTTTACTCTGTGGTAGGTATGCTCTGAGATGGCACAAGGCAGCCTGAACATTTTGAATTGTAATGTCAAGCTTACAGTGGGTGAAGCAGAGTCACCAAAATCACATCAATAACTAACTGCAGAAATCTCTGTAAAGCCAGTGTATGGAAGAGTTTTACTTTTCTGCAGGTTTTGTGTTGTCGTTTTTATATTTAAAAAAACCCAATTTGTGTTTTCCTATAGGAAAAGTGAAAAGATAAGATTATACTTTAGATTAGGGGCTTCTTTTATTCCTGTTAATAAATAAAGTGAGTAAGTTTCTTTGTTTAACAAAGGTTAATCCTTAAACCACTAAAATATATAGATTGTTAATTACTGAATTTTCAACACATCGAAATTGATATTGGTCCTAGTTTTCTGAAGCATTTAGTTACAACCTGAGGGAATTGAATTATTTGTGGAAATGCCTAAAATAGACCTAATTAAACACATCTCATCTTGCTGTGCCTGGCTCACCTATTTGTGGAACTCTAGGCTTCCCCATCTGGGCTTTGCCTGCCCCGGTATGCAAAGGATGGGGAGGGAAGATGAGTTATTTCACTGGTAAATAATTTTACACATTATTTTTATATTAAAGCAAATGGCATGGAGTACAATGCAGATTAAGTCTTCAGATAGAACACAAAACTTGAAAGAAGTTTTATGCATGTGACAGTGTTTGGGGCTGCACTTGGTTCCCCTGGAGGGGCCCTCAACACACTCTGCCTTTAGGCCACTGGTGGGACGTGGTTAGTGAAGGACACCCTGTGTAGCCCAGTTCTGAAAGCTTTATGCAAGCAGCATAATTTGACCAGGCTTCATACAGCTTGGACCATTAGTGCTAAAATTCTCCTGGGTTAATATTTAAATGAAACAGTTTTTAAAAAATATGTTGCTGTATTTTATAGAATAGTAAAGGTATGATTATAATTGAGATTTTTCATTTTTCTTTGTGAAAATAGAGTTTTGGGCTGAAAATTTTTCGTATGTGTTTGAGTTAAATATAAAAAGTTGGTTCATTTCAAAGCTCAAAAATTGTTAAACTTGCAGCTTGGTATTGCAGAGAAGATTTTATAAGAATTTTGCTTTAGAGAATGCCACTTTGGCTAAACTCCTACAGTCTAGGCCAACGTCATAATTTTAAAAATACCACATATTCCAAAACTGTTAATCTCTTTTTACCGTGTGTGTATAAATGGACCTTTCGTAACCTTGTTCTCTGCTTGACAGACTTAAGAGAAACTACCCAGGTATTACATAAGCCAAAATGAGAGCAAGGTCTTCTCTCCAGACTATGGTAACCTGGTGCCTTACCAAGTTGTGCTTTTCTGTTTTCATGTGTAAATGATGTTGAGGAGAATGTTGTGCTTGAAAATGCTATAAATGAGATGGTATGAAATAAATTCTGACCTATGGCCATAACTGCTTTTCCCTTTTCTACCAAATAATTTTGTTGGAAGTGTTCAGCCACATCTCGAAGCAGCACCAATTGGGAAGCATCTTGGTGTGCCCTCAGAGGACTTGTGGGAATGCATCTCTAACCAACTTTTGTTTTTTGAGACAGGGCCTTGCTCTGTGGCCCAGGCTGGAGTGCAGTGGCACGATCCGAGCTCACTGCAGCTTCACACTCCCAGGTTCCAGCGATCCTCCCACCTCAGCCTCCTGAGTAGCTAAGGCTACAGGCACATGCCACCACACCCCGCTAATTTTTTTTAAAATTTTTTGTACAGAGGAGAGCCTACTATGTTGCCCAGGATGGTCTCAAACTCTTGGCCTCAAGTGATCCTCCCGCCTCGGCCTCCCAAAGTGCTGAGATTACAGACATAAGCCACTGCGCCTGGACCCTAACCAATATTGAATGCTTATTCAATATAGGCTTTTGAAAATTCCAGGATCACTGTCTGATAACAACCATTTTCTGACTATGCATTCCTAATAGATCATGTGCTGATGTCCCAATGTGTTGGAAGGAGCACTATTCTTGGAGCCAGAAGTTCAGGCTCAGAGAAGCACTAGGGTGGAATGAAACAGACCAGCTGGGTGTGGTGGCTCACGCCTGTAATCCTAGCACCTTGGGAAGCCAAGGGGGCAGGATTGCTTGAGGTGAAGCGTTTGAGATTGGCCTGGTCACTATAGCGAGACTCCTGTCTCTACCAAAAATAAGAAAACTTAGCTGGGCATGGGATGCATGCCTGAAGTCCCAGTTACTCAGGAAGCTGAGGCAGGAGGATCACTTGAGCCCAGGAATTTGAGGCTACAGTGAGCTATGATTGCACCACTGGACTCTAGTCTGGGAGACAGCAAGACCTATCTCAAAAAAATTAAAAAGTGAAAGAAACTGAGACGGCCAGAGATCTGAGCCCAGTTCTGCATGTGTAAACAGTGCTGCCTTTCTCCCCAGGCTATGTAAATCCTGAGCAATGCAGGGTAAACATCCAAGATCTGTAAATCACCATGAATGGGGGTAGGAGTCAAAGGCACCAGGAGCCCCTAATAGCTGAAGATCAGGAGTCCCGTGTGATTTCTTCAGGTTCTTGAAGTGAGTCTTATTATGTGACCAGCATGCAGACTTTATATCGGGGACTCCAGGGAATGGGACCCTGGTGAGATGGCCATTCTGAGGGGCTGGAAGATTTACTGCTTTCATCCTCCAGCCTCAAGACCATCTAGTGAAGGATGGACCCATCCATTTTGTTCCGTACTATGCCAACAGAGGCCAGCCTACAACTTTCACAAGTATCCACTGGACATTCAGCCACAATGGATGGCAATACTGTGCCGATAACAACTAAAACTACTGGACTGCCCAATTCCACACATGGCAGGAGGTGCTGACAGCCTACTGGCTTCTCGGCCTCGATGGAGCAGCTGCTGCACCCCAGAGGGACTCAGAGGCTTCTTCTCACTCAGTCCCGACCTGCCTCCCATGTCCGGCTAGGACTTCCCAGGATACATCAGCAGAGTTCCCAATCCCTGTGCTCACTGAAGTGTTTACAGGACCCAAAGGAGTGAGGGATTGAGAAGTGTCTGGGAGAAAAGTGTTCTAAAAGGAAAGAAGGTCTGAGGGCCCTGAGGCAGAGGGGTGTCTGGTATGTCCTGGGGGCCAGTCTGGACAGGACAGAAGGAGTGCAGGGAGAAGCAGGAAGATGTCGAGAAAGTGATAATGCGGAGGGGACGGTGGCAGTGGGAGGGAGTGGAGGGGAGGCTGGGCTCTGGAGTTAGGAGGCTGGGCTTGAATCCCAGCTCTGCCACTCACTGGCTGTGATTCCTTAAGCTACTTAACCTCTAACCCCTTTCCGTCTAAGCTTTCTGACCCCTAAAGGGGATAAGCATGAGACCTACCCCAGTGGATGGAAGACAGGATCAAATGAGGTTATGAATGGAAAGTGCTAGTACACAGTAAGTGCTCAGTCAATGCTCACTCTGCTTGGTCTTCTTATAGACCTGGTCAAGGACTCCTTTTCTTTATTATTATTATTTTTTTTATTTCAGCATATTATGGGGGTACAGATGTTTAGGTTACGTATGTTGCCCTTGCCCCCCTCCCAAGTCCGAGCTTCAAGCGTGTCCATCCCCTAGATGGTGCGCATCGCACTCTTTGTGTATGCGTATACCCGTCCCCTCCCCCCTGCCTGACATCCAATAAATGTTATTCTTATATGTGCACTTATGTGTTGATCAGTTAATACCAATTTGATGGTGAGTACATGTGGTGCTTGTTTTGCATTCTTGGGATACTTCACTTAGTAGAATGTGTTCCAGCTCTTTCCAGGAGAATACAAGAGGTGCTATATCACCATTGTTTCTTAAAGCTAAATAGTACTCCATGGTATGCATATACCACATTTTATTAATCCACTCATGTATTGATAGACACTTGGGTTGTTTCCACATCTTTGCAATTGTGAATTGTGCTGCTCCTTTTTTTTAAAAATATATATTTTTTTATTTTTATTTTTTTTAGTTGCCCGGCTAGTTTCTTTCTATTTTTTTTTTTACTAGAGATGGGGTCTTGCTCTTGCTGAGGCTGGTCTCGAACTCCTGACCTCAAGTGATCCACCCACCCCGGCCTCCCAGAGTGCTAGGATTACAGGCGTGAACCACCACTCCTGGCTGAAGGACTTCTTTAATTTCCTTCACAGCAGGACACCCAGTGGATCAGCTCAGGTCCCTGAGAGCATCCCACTGAGGTGACAATTGGCTTCTAATAGTTTCCATCTTCATCTCTATTAAACTTTATGAGGCTTACCCTTTTTTACGGATAATAGCCCATTCATTTTTTCATTTCCACTCATTTTTATAAAATTAGAGCAGAATTATATAGATTACTAGAGTAGTTGCGCGGGCTGGCTCTGTGGAGCAGAGCTGCTGCTGCCCTGGTGTGAGGGTGGGGCAGGCCAGCCTTCTGAAAACCCACAAGCTGATCCTACAGGGGGCGAAGCAGCCGAGTCTGAATCAGTGTACAAAAAGGGAGCCAGTGGTCAAGGTAGCAGTGCTGGCATTACATGGAAGTTGAGAATCTCTTGGGTTCCCCAGCTCTCTACCGGGCTGTCCTTGACTCCTGTCATGCAAGAAGCTCTTGCTGCAGACTAGCACATTCTTACACTTTTCTAGTTGTTTAACAGCCTGAGTCACCCAACCACAGTTTCCCCTGTTGTCCAGCACAATGTACACAATCCTAACGGTAAAACCAAGTCTCGAAAAGGCACAGCTTGCATATGAAAAAGGCAAGTGGTCGGGAAGCTGATATCTATCTTTAAAAAGAGAACACATTCTGGAGCAGAATATCCCATCTCCCTTTGGTACTCTCCTCCTGAATGTGCCATGGTACTTCGGACTTACCTTACTGTATTAGTTTATTAGTTTATTACTGTATTACTGTACAGTTTATTACTATATTAGTTTTCTATGGCTGCTGTAACAAATTACTACCAATAGCAGCTGCAAACAGTGCAGATTTATTTATAGTTTGGAGATGAGAAATCTGACATGGGTCTCACTGGGCTAAAATCAAAGTGTCAGGAGGGCTGTGTTGCTTTCTGGAATCTCTGGGGGGGATTCTGTTTTCTTGCGTTGAATTTGGGTACCAAATGCCTGGCTTTGCATAAGATGGAGAAACATTTTCCATATGGATTTTTTTTTTTTTTTAACATTT